>NW_017674890.1:0-55027 GCF_001879085.1 Nicotiana attenuata
CTTTTGGTATGTATATATTCGTAACTTTCACATTCGGTATATACATACATACATATATACATACATATATATATATATATATATATATATATATATATATACCATTTGATGTATATATTAATTTTCATTTATGTAAGTATTCGCTTTACTTCCATTTTGTATATATTCAGTTGATTTCCGTAATTTACTTCATAGCTTCTTATTTTCTTTAGTAGTTTCTTGTTAAGTTGTTAGCTTCTGTTTTACATTTTATGTGAACAATAAGCCTTTGTTTTCTTAATGTCACGGTTCTTTCCAAAGGTGGATGTTGTATGAACTGGGTGGCTCTTCGCAATGATGGATGGCGTGACAACCTTCTTAAGGGATTGTGTTCGTTTTCTTTATGTTTTTGTGTAAATAGTAGTAATGAATAAAAGTGTCAGGCAAGCTTCACTTCGGCCTAACACATTTACCTTCGACCTTATGGTTAGAAACAAGTTAATTTTACAAAAGAATAGTTCTAGTTGTGACCTTTAGACTCTTGTATTGACTAAACAATCATCGAGTGGCTTCTTGGAGCCATTTGTGATGCTCAATCGTAGCTAGGGTTGTTGTGGGTCCTTGACTATGTTCTCTTTAGCAATCCAACAACTTGTGAGGTGAGGTATTGAATTGCAAGTCCATGTCCCGTGCCAATAAGTCTAGAACTTGTCCTGAATGTTTGTCTAGGCGAAATTCTAAGTGTAGCTCGACTTGAGAAATGATTATAGGCTCTCCTTGATCCAACTTGAAACTTGGAAGTATCCATATACTACAAAATATGATATCCCTAGTCAACCCCGTTGAGCCGAAGCCCTTTTTCTTTCAATAACCATGATACAAGCCTTTATCCATTCTATAATGACCCTCTCTTGGCACCCGATCTTTCCTTAGCATTCACAATTGGAAAAAGCATAAGATTGGGGGAGAGACGAGGAATGTGAAAGTGATAAAAGGTACAAAATGAAGAAAAGGAAAGGCAAAAGAAAAGAAAGAAAAGCCAAAAGGAAGTATGTCAAAAAGAAAGTGAATAAGATGAAAAAAAAAGTGAAGGAATTCAAAGAAAGCAATGATGAAAGGCATGGAAAGATTAGTAAACGAGAAAAATGATCGTCATGAGCAAGAAAGAGTGACAGTATGTCTCTCTAGTTCCCCTAAGGAAGAAGAAAATGACTCAAAGAGTCAAGAATGGGTGAGCCGATTTGATAAAATGGAGCGCTTAAGGAAAGATGAAACCAGCATATGCCAATAAGTCCTACCTTGAGCCAAAAGACTTCATTACATTCCCGCAAAAGCCCTATATGATTTTGAGTTGAGTGAGCTTACATTTGTGGTGACTTACATGAGGAGCAATCTTATGGTACGTAGATCTAGACTTGTGACATTCCCTTGAGAGAGATGAGCATGCTTCTCCACAATCCTTGTTTTGAGTGCTAAATCTAAAGAGAGATTTGCTTATGGAGAGTAGAGGAGGAAGATTTTGGGTTCCACAATGACCTACGTAATAGAGAGAGCTCCTTGGTGAGTTAAGTCAACTCTTGATGCTCTTGTGTCGCACAAGAAGTATGGTACTCAAAAGGTTGTGTGTTGTTGATAATTCATTTGTGCTAAGGGTAATTGCTAGTCCCAATAGATGCATGTTTGATTCGCATTAGGGCAGCTGAAATTTCCTTCTGGTTTGTTGAAGTGGGGGTGGGAATTACCTTATTTGCTTGAGGACAAGTAAACGCTTAAGTTTGGGGGAGTTGATAAGTGGGGATTTTAACCATTATTTGCTCTTTTTTACTTGCGTTTTGGGTTTAAAATGTGTAAAGGTATTCTCGAAAACTAAATACTATGCTTGCTTGCAGGTATTGTTCACAATAAGCCAAAGTGGCTATGATCAACTCATAAAGGAGTCAAAACATGAACAAAGACCAAGACTGGCCAAGACTGTAGAACGCAGACCGCGGAAGAAAAGTGCGGCCGCAAAAGTGTCACCGCGGACACGGTCATGAATACGCGGACCACGAAAGGGATAACCAGAGAGGTGGTTTTTGGGCACAGATATTGTCGCGGAGCGCGCTAGAAATTGGCGGCCACAAAAATACCACCGCGACCACGATTCGAATTTCGCTGACTGCGTTTGCTAAGGTTCAGAGAGCTCACTAAATAGGCAAAAATGTTAAGCGCGGACCGCATCAAAATTACGCGGCCACGAAAGGCTCTCACGCGGATGCGGTTACAATTACGCAATCCGCGAAACAGTTTCCAGCCCAGTCTCTGATGTAAAGAAACGCGGACCGTGCTTAATATTACACGCTGTGAAAGCAAGAGTGTGGCCACGGTTAGAATTACGCGGCCGCAAAACCTCCACAGGGGCATTTTTGTCCGGAAATTTGAGCTTTGTATAAATAGATCCTTTTCACATTTTTAGGTTATGTTATGTTTTTTTGAGCATGTGAGACGGCTAGTTTTTCCTATTTGGGCAATTTTGTACAAGATTTACCTTATAACATCAGATTTTCATCTTTGAATTTAGTATTATGGATTTTATCTTCTCTTTATTGTTTGATTTCTGCTATTTTCATGAGTAGCTAAACCCATAACTAGGGTTGTGACCCAACCCTAGTATGGGTATTTGATGGGTCTTGAATTTTAGGGCTTGAATGTGTTTGGGTTAGCAAAATTTAGCCTAGTTCATGCTAGAACTAAGGAATTAGTAGTTGCAAACACTAATTCATGCCTTTATGACTTGTCTCTACTTGAGAAAGTGGGATTAAGTCTAGGAAAACTAGGCTAACAAGGAATTGGGGTGAACTCAAGAAATTGATAGCCCCAATTAAAGGGTTAAACCTACAGATAGTAATACCCGACTTGAACTGACATCACTTGTATTGCATGAATACCCATTTGGACTTGAGAAAACCAAATCGGGCAAAATCACACAAACTACCGAGAGGTATAGAGTGAGTACTCGGGTATGGTAGTTATACTACGACCCCAAGTAATCACATGATTGCCCTAGATTCTTGCTACCTGTTAGATATCCACCTAGGCGGAAGTCACTACCCTAGTCCCTTTTAATCTTTGAAAACAACCAACAAAAACATTGTACTTAGTTTCAAATACTACATGCTATAGAATAGAAATAGAAGTAGAATACAAACCAACCATGTATGAAAGTTTAATTAACAGCAAAACCTGCATCTAGAATCGGATGTAAATCTAACTCCAAACAAATTAACTCCATCTGGATTCGATCCCGACTTTGCTGGGTAAAACTGCATCGACCATCCTCGCTACTCAATAGTAGTGCAGGCTTGGAACCGATCAACTTATAACAATATCCTATCCAAAGGAGCCTTTCGAAATATGCGACCATTCTTATAGCAACTCCATCGGTTTCGCTCGCCGTTGGATCGAGAACTACACACGGCCTGATTCCCGTAACTTCAGGAATATGTAGGCAACTCAAGAACCAGGGTTCGGCCCCCATCTTTTAAAATCACATCATTCGTCACTCAATTCGGCCAAAAATGGTCATTATATTCTTTTTCCGACAACTCTTTCATCATTCCCCGATAAAGAGGGCAGCTGTTGATACCCAATTTTGCCCTCATATTTCTCCAAATAGTATATATATATATTTAAAATTTTGCTTAAATATTAATTAATTATCCCTTTAAATTATGCATGATGACTAATCATCCAAATTTGTTATTTATACCCACATACATGCTTTAAAATGTTTTTTACTTCATTTTTATATAATTGCATTCATATTTTTAAGCTATTTACATAATTTTGCATTAATAAAGATATCTTTTCTTATATTTTAATAATATTATGCTATTGTTTTTAAATATTTTTTGCATAAATAACATTTTTTATCATTTGTTTATTATTTTTAAAATTTATTTTTGATAAATGGCATGTATTTATATTACAGCCTATTTTTTAAGACAATTTCGGACCACATTAGTGGCCCAAATACCCCAAAAACCCTTAGCCTAGTCCGCCCCATCCAAAATCAAACAACCCGTTCTCCATGACCCGCCCCACTTTTCTTTTAATCTTGGTAGTTGATCTCAGAGATCAACGGCCCATAAACTGTCCCCCTCTTTTAATTACCCAACCTCAAACTCTAATACCCATATCCCCTCAGCAGCTGCCTCCCTCCTTCAAAAACCCTAGCTGTCTTCCTCAATCTTCTCTGAATCCGATCGAATCATGAATTCCTTCTGTGATTTTCTTACCTTTTACGCGTTACCTCATTGCTACTTACAAGATTATGGTATTACATAGTACTTTCCCCATTCTTGGCAAGTATCAATCTTCCGAATCAAGCACAATCATCACTAGCTCCTCACGATTCAGACGATTTTTCGTCTATATACATTCATGGCTAGATTATATGGGTCCGATTCAGTGAGATTTTTTAAACTATTTTGAACTAGGGTTTACCGAATTTTTCTCCTAATTCGATTCTAAATCGATTCTACATGCTATTATTTCCTTTATTATGTTTGATTTTATAGTGTTTCCTTGTTTGTTGTTCAATTTCTATTACTATATAAACCCATCCCTAATTTCCCTTTTAAAACGGACTTTAATCACCTTAAGAACTATTGCTCTCTTACTCGTTCACTCTATATTGTTTTTAGCTTTGGCTCTTGGCCTGCTGAAAGCTAAGGCCACCGGAATTCGACTAATTATCCTTTCTTGGTGCGAGCACTGCCCGGACTTTATTTGAAAACCTTGGGAACTGTGACGCACAAAGACATTGGGTTCTACTGCTCTTTGTTGACGTTTAGAGTACTGTTGAGACTATTCTTCTTGCTTTTTTGTTTATCAATTGATAATTGGTAAGTTCCTTGGCCTTTGCAGTTTCATTCTCTTTCGTTTATGTTCATATTCTGCATTTTCATTCCCCTGAATTTTTGTGACTCAATATGTTTCTAGGCCATCTCTGTTTGCAGCCTTATTGGCACTGAAATTGTTTTGTGACTCTGAACTTCTTTAGCATTTGAACTTGCCTAAAATTCCCAATTCTGAGACATGTCTATTACATGTGTTTAACTTGAACAATTTTGGTTCTCTTAAGCGTTTAGCCTAGTGTATTGGTACCTGGATGTTTATATCTGCTGCATGGCATGAGTTTACTTCCCTACTTTCTTCTGAACTCTTGTGATGACTAACTCGTACCCATGATGTGTTCTAATCTTTATTAAAACATTCATGCCCAACCGGTTATCTTTCTGGAGTTCTGCTTTTAAGCTATGACCTATTCCCGTGCTATTTATATCTGTATTGTGTTTCTGACTTGCTTGATCTTGTGTTCCTCAATGTTGGTTGAGACCTTTGGAGTAAATATCATGACTAGTATTTTCTCCTATAAGGTTTGATGTTTGTTTATCCTATTGATGTGAAGTTGACATGTTTTATTTACTTTACGTTTTTCTGGTATGGTAATGGATACTCAACATGATTAAGCTTATCTTTAATTACCACTCCCTGAATATGACTCTGCCTGACCATTCATGACTGGGATCCCTAGATTTTAAAATACTTTAGGTTCTATTCTGAACTCGTTTGGTATTGTGTACCCTTATATGTTTGTCCTACAATCTCAAAGAACCTGATTCCCCTAGCTCTCTCTCAATGTGTCTTTCTGCTCAATATGCTATCTCCTGCTAAGTGATCGAACATATAATGTCATTATTGTTATATCAACTTGTCATGATGAAGCTAAGCCTTATTGATTCTCTAAGTTTGCATGCTCTTTGTTTAATCAGCCCTGTTATGTCTGCGTCTAAAATACAAATGCCTTTTTACAAATTCTATCACTTAGTCGCTGTTAATAGGTCTAGAATTCTTTAAGTAATTGTTATGTGTATTTGTTTGGTCAAATTGTTAACTCACAATTGCTTGGTAAGTGAGACCCTATCTGACTTTTAACATGGGTCCAAATATGGACTTGGGATGTGCAGCTGATACACTCCAGTGCTTGAGCTGAGTTCGCATCTGGACCTGCTATTTGTAGAAAAGTGAGCTTGTAGAAGGCCCAGACAATACTGGGTTATTTTAATTTTTAGGGCCTGCTCTTGGACCTGCAGTTTCCCGTGTATAATATTTTATACTTATGTTCATTAATCGGGCATGTAATAATTTGTAAATAAACAATTGGGATATTAGTGAAATTGGAGAAACGGGTATATTCTAATATTTGCATAAAAGGGTAGAAAACGTACCTATAGGGTCTATGTGATCTACTTGTTATTTTATCCAACATGCTATATGTGCTATTTTTTTTCATATATCGTACACTAGTAGAAACCATGCCTATAGGGAATCACACATTCACTCAACCTGTTTTACTATTTGAAGCATGAGTTTAAGTACTTTACTTGTTCCCATGTCTACTACTATGCGTTATTAGATAGCACGTCTATAGGATCAAGTGTCAATAACTATTCACTCAATTTGTGCAACTGTAGTGTACTTACTAGATAACATGCCTATGGGATTATATTAATTTATGCTTTGGTAATCCTCATCTAGATACCATATCTATTGGGCTTTAATTGATTAACTAATCGACTATTTCTGTTGTCTTATTATCGGCTAACCTCGATAACATGCCTATAGGAATAAGCGATAAATCTTCCAATTATTAGAACCTGGATATAAACAGAGCTACTCGCTTATAAAGTATGCCAACAGGATCAAACGAGAATAACTCTGAGTTTTTCAGTGGCTATCACTGCCCCCTTGCGCAAATCACTTAGAGATCATGTCTATAGGTTTTATAATCGCGATAATCTGAATAGTTACACTGCCATGAGACTTTCTTAAACTGTGTGGTCACTTATAAACCATGTACATAGGTTTAAAACAACACCTCGAACCTGAAACTGCCTATACATAATATGGAATCTGCCCGCGTGCATTTGTTGTTATGTGTGGAGGCTAACTTGCGCCTTAATTGTCTTTATGTGAAGTCTTATCTGTTTTGAATGTCGCTTAGTTTTATCATTTTTGAGCAACCTAAGTAAAGTCTAGAACCACCCAAATAGTAGGTCCAAAGCCTCATGGATCATAGGCATAGGACGGGTAGCGCACGCGTAAGGCACGACTTAGAATTGAACCAGAACGCTTTAAGTAAACAACTTCAACATAGTAAACGGGTAGCAGGAGATGATAGTCTGTGCTCGCTGAATAATATGAGCAATTCCTCTCCAAAAAGAGTTGCGAAAGTATTATTTATATTGCACGGGGTGATCCTTTAGGCTAAAAAATTTAGGACACCCCCCCCCCCCTCCTCCTTTATATATTTGTTATTAGACCTAAGTAGTTGTATCCTTATAGTCGTGACAAGATTTGTACTAATAAATTTCTTCGACCTTTATATTCTCTTTGTTTATTTGATCATCTAGCCTAATTATAATCCACATAGTCTTAAGTTCGGCCAGGACCCACAGTTGTGGACCTCGAAGAGTGCCTAACACCTTCTCTTTGAGGTAATTTGAGCCCTTACCCGATCTTTGGTGACGTTGACTAGTTAAAACAGAGTTATTCGCAAATAGGTGCCCTAACGCAACTTAAAAATCATTAGGTGACGTCTCTTCTCTTTTAACACTCTATTTTCCATTTAAAAGAGCAGTCACACGTCGAATCCTGCTTTCGCGAGAAAAAGGGGTGCGGCAATTAACCAGCATTTTTGCCAAAGTTAAACTTTTCTTTTATGAAACAATTTAATATTGGATACAATTGTCATATAGGATAAAACTCAGTCCTTCGGTTAAGAAGAATTCTATGCTATATCGGACAAAAAGATAGAGTAACCTATACAATATAGGTTACAAAGCAATGAACTAAGCTCCAAACAGTTTGAAATTCCTTAATGTCGTTCGACTTCAAATTATTTCATAATAGTTATTATTTGATATTGGATAATTATAATATTAAGGAGCTCTTCCTATGATTATAACTTTGAAATTAATTAAAATTATGATATGTGATAAAAATTTAGAAATTGCATATAAGTAGGACTTAATAATTACTAATAAAAATCTAGCTGAAAATCATGGAAAGGACATGTCATTCCGACTAATGTCGACTTTAAAGACCCCCGTCATTCTTTAAAATTGGACCATTATGTTTCCGGATCAAAATAAAATTTCTTTATGAAAATGGGACCATTATATTTCCAGATCAAAATGTAGTTTCTTTACCTCAGAGTCGGTTTCTTTAAGTCATAACATGGTTAAATTTTGTATTATTTTTCGAAGAAGTTATTTCATACAGGATTATAATACTTAGGATTGCCTAATATTGTAGTTCCACTCTGCTATAATATAGTTAATTATCTGCAAGTAATATTTCATATTGTTAAAGAAGGAGAACCTACAAGGATTAAAACTTTTCCACGTGCACGTATTTATATCCTTGCGAAGAACAACAAAACACAAATCGATTTCATATAAAGAGATATTTGCCACCTGATTAACTCTACAAAAGAGTTCAATAAAAACTGATTACTCGACTTTTACAGGTTAGGTAATCTTTTACCTTTTTTTAAATATTGTGCATCCTGTAAAGAAATTCACAATTTAATCGTATAACATGACACGTTCTGTAAAATTTGACAAAAGATATTTGTACAACGCACGAACAGAGGGACTATTAAAATAAAATGTGCTATTCTTCTAAGAAAACCAACTCTACAAAATTCCAGATAGGGCCATGTGAGGATGAAGAAAAGATCTTCATTCTAGTATAGTAGTAATGCGAACAATGGGTCATATACTACTGCATTGTTCGCATTTTTTTAGTATACGATCGGCAAAACAAAGTATGAGGAAATAGAACGCTATAGTCCCCCAAGATAAGAGTTAAATTGACTCATGTATGGGTATTTTTATCTTAGTAGGCTACCATGCATATAAAATTTAGTTAAGCCCTCTATCCATAAATGCAATCTTGAAACGTCAAGTTTCACATCGTGTTTGATATAGATTGTTTAAAATAGTCTTTCATGATATTTTTGACATTTAATAAAATTTCTCACGTTAGATTCATTTTTATAAAACAACTACATAAATATGCTTATTGTCATAGTATATTTTTCTAAAAAAGTAAATCAAGGTTACTTGAGAGAAACGTCTCACCTCAAGCTCAAATCCTTTTATGCAGCAAACCCTATACGTCTTCTTGTTTTAGCGGAATCACTAGATGAGTCGTACTTATCATCCAAACTTATCATTTACACCAACATGTATGTTTTTAAATATTTTACTTCATTTTTCATAATTACTTCTGCATTTTTAGGCTAATTGCACATTTTTTTGCAATAATAGCCTATATTCGTGTATAATTATATTATTTGTGCCAAAATAACTTTTTATATTTTCTATAATGTTAAGTTATTATTTTCAATCATTTTAGTGCACAAATAATTTTTTTTTATTTATTAATTACTTTTATAAATTATTTTCTTATAAATATTGGGTATTTAAAAACTAGCCCCGATTTCAAAACAATTTCGGACTAAATAAATGGCCCAACCCAACCCCCCCCCCCCCCCCAATACTCTAGCCTAATTACCCCAGCCCAAACCAAACAACCCCTAACCCAAAACCCGATCGGTACCTGTTATACTTGACCCACCCCACTCATTTTTAAATTCTGGCTGTTGATCTCTCAAGATCAACAGCCCTTGTTTATTCTCTCCCTTTTAATTACCCTCCTAGAAACCCTATCCTATTATCCCCCTAACCCGCCGCCCTCACATTCTCTCAACCTCCCCTCCCTCTATAAAGAACCCTAAAACCGTCGCCCCCTAAATCTTCTCCTAATCCCACTGAATATGGGATTTGATTGTTATTTCTTGCCATATACCCCTTTTTGGTACTGGTTGTTCTCCTATAGTGTTACCTAAGTGCTTGCCCAAACATGGCAAGCCGATCCCTTCCGAAATCGAACCAAAATTGGTTCAAATCCCTAATTTTGAGTATTATTCTGTCTATATTCGTCCTATACTACTATGAGTCCGATTATTTGTTTATATTCTGTTGATTTTCACTTTCCCTAAAAACTAGGGTTTACAGATCTCTTAAATTGATTTTCAAACCGATTTGTATATTTATTTTCCTTGTTTGTTGCTTAAATTACTCTGCTTACTGTTTGATTTTCACTACTATATAAACCCTTCCCCCATTCCCTCTTAGACATACTTCAATCGCTAAATTACCCACTAAAAGACTAAGGCTTATACTCTATGTTCGTTCATTATCTTGTTCTATTTTTGCTCTTGGCCAGCTGAAAGTCAAGGCCACCGGATTTTCTACTTTCGACCTTCTTTGGGTGTGAGCACTGCCCTGGGTTCTTTGAAACCCTTGGGAAGTTGACGCATCTGGGATTCTGGGTCATATTGCTGTTCTTTTCTTGTTTGTTGAGCAATAACTGGTTAGTTCTTAACCTTCGCAATGTTTATTCCATTATGTTTTAATTAGCATATCTGTGCTTTTCTAAAATGGCATGACTTGATATAATTCCTTGACGCTCTTCATGTGTGATTCTGCCTCTAGCATGAACTTCTCTAGCATTATCTCACGCCTAAATTGTTAGTCCTAAAAAAATGTCTTTGTATCTAACTTAGGCAATTTGGACAGTTTGAAGCATGTTTAACTTAATGTGTTGACAATTTGAGTTTCTGCATTGGTTGTAAGGCCTAATCCTGTTTCCTACCTAATTATGAATTTCTATAGTAATTAATTTATGTCATTTGTACGCCCTAATCATTGAAAACCTTCACTCTAGTTGTAATTTTCTCTTATGACTATGTTTATCACCTAGTATGTTCTTACCCTGCCAATCATGTACCCCCTAACAGCTAATTATCTTAGATTGGTCTTTCCTAACTTGTCCTCCCCTACAATATGTGATTCTATCTTCCTTGCTGGTATAGGTTGTACTGTTTAATCCCTATGTTTAACATAATTTGATCCATTAGGTTTTGAATTGTTGCATTAGTAATAACTATTTGTCTTACTAGCCTAATGCTCCTTAACTTTCTAACCCCATAAGCTTCAGGCTCCTTGCTTCTTATTAATATGTAACCCTGCCCCAATATGTTAAGTGAAAACTTGCAGCATTAACTTGTTTCTTGAATTCATGCACCCTCTGTGTTGACATGTTCATTATGTGATCACTTTGTAATGTTTGCAAATCCACTTTTCCAAACCTTATTACCTTACTACTATTTTCATTAGTTGCTTCTCTATTCTAAGTCTCTATGCCTACTGAATAGGCCAATTGTCTTGTATAAATGACTGTTTCCTGGATCTTTTGATCAACTATGGATGTTGGGTAAAATTCAAGTTCTCTTGTGGTTTATGGGCTATGTTGAAATCGGTGTGGAGACAAAATTGAAGACCTGGCTGGGCTGGGTACTCTTTGGGCATGTCTTAGGCCCATTATAGTTATTTGTACCATTTTGCAATTTTGTTCATTATCGGGCTTGTAATAATTCTATAATAACAATTAGGGTAGTAGTAAAAATTGGGAAAATGAATCTATTCTAATGTTTGCATGAAAGGGTAGAAATCCTACCTATAGGATCTGAATGTTTAATGTGTTCAACATGATCTGCTTCGATGTATGTTGTTAGATATCATGCCTATAGGACATAACTAATCTCACCTGTGCACATGTTCCACTCTCATGTTATTATCTGCCTGCTATAATGCAACACAACAATTATTCGTTCAAATTGCTTCATGTTAGATATCATGCCTATAAGATTATATTGAGTCATAAATACCTGCTCTTTACAATATTCACGTAGATATCATGCCTATAGGAATATAATCAAATTAGCTACTATTGTTGTTATTGCTTGCCTAGAAAGCATGCCTATGGGAATGAAAGGAATAACCACTTTTAGTTTCCTACCTACAAGAGTCTATTGCTCGCCTAGAAAGTATGTCGATAAAACGCTGGTAATTTGAACTATCAAACTGTTTCACTGCCTTATTTCGCAAACAATTTAGAAAGTGTGCCTGTAGGGTTTGTAATGCTCACAATCTGCAAATTCATTGTTCTAAGACAGCAACACTGCCTGTATGTTTAAAAATTCAGAATCACATAGAAGCCATGACTATAGGATTTAAAGACTCTATTTCGTCTTAGTTATGAAATTTGTCTACTGCCTCATTATGAACCTGTTAGCGTGCATTTGTTGTTTACATGTGGAGGCTAACTTGAGCCATGTATTGCCCTTATGTGTATTCCTACATGTTTTGAATATCGCTTAGATTTATCATTTTTGAGCAACCTGAGTAAAATCTAGAACCATCCAAATAGTAGGTCCAAAGCCTCCTAGGCCATAGGCATGGGACGGGTAGTGCACGCATAAGGCACGACTTAGAATCAATTACTGCGATCTAGGTAACAAACTTAAAGATAGTAATCAGGTAGCAGGGATGACAGTCTGTTCCCGATGAATAATATAAGTAACACCCCATCTCGAGGGAGTTACGAAGTATTATTTATGTTGCAGGGGTAATCCTTTAGGCTAAAAAACTTAGGACCCCCCATTTTATCTCTAAATCAAGTGTTTGTATTTATTCAAAGTCTTTTAATAATAAACTGCCTAAACTTCTTGTTTTCTCTTTGTTTATCTGACTAATCCATATAATTCAAGTTCGGTCGGGATCCACAGCTGTGGACCTCGAAGAGTGCCTAACACCTTCTCTTCGAGGTAATTTGAGCCCTTACCCGATCTTTGGTGATGTAGACTAGTCAAATAGAGTTATCTATAAATAGGTGCCAACACACCTTAAAAAATGTTAGGTGGCGACTCTCTCTTTTAACACCTCCTTAACAGAGTTGCCACATGTCCAAACCCGATTTCGCAAGAAAAAAGGGGAGCGATAACATGTCCTTACCCGCACGAACCGGCTCATCCAACCTCGGTCCTTGTCCTCGTCGATACTTGCAAAAAAGGACTTCGACGATCGGCATTGAAACTTGATAAATCCTCGATAAAGTTTGGGTCGATACAGCCATATAAGGTGACTGAGAGTGAACTCCAACCCTTTGGCCTTACCGGAGAAGAAGCGGAGCATAATCACTATGTGCCAGAACGAGGGAAGCACCTGGCCGAGGGTAACCTGGTACATCTTGTAAAAATCAACGATAACTGGGTCAAGAGGACCCAATGTGAAGGGGTAAGTGTAAACACTTAGAAACCCCTCCACGTGAGTGCTGATACTTTCTTCGGGGGCGGGGATTTGTACCACGACCTTGGGCCCCAGTTGCAGTCTTCCTTCACGGCTTCGAGCTGTTTCGTCGTTATCGAGCAAATATACCTCAATACATGTTCACATCGGCCAGGGATCGACGGAGGTTTCTCGACTTTGAAGGTCTTTTTGAGGACACAAGGGCCGGGAACAATCTCATAAAGGAGTGGTTCCACCGGCATTTTGTCACCGGTCGGCCGGGAAGAAGAAGAAGAGGCTTTCGCCTTTTGAGGGACGATTTTGGAGGTTTTTGCCATTGATTCAGATGAGATGAAGCGGAAAGAGGTGGAGTTTGACATTTTTGGTATTAAAATATCGAATCAACGGGCGGTGGAAGAGAAGAGATGGAGAGAGGAAGAGACTAGAGAAATTGGTGAAGTTGACAGTAAAGTTTTGATTCAAATGAGAAACCTGTATTTATAGGTTCATGGCGACGGTTCGGTGGCGCTACTAGCCGTCACTAGCAAGCATTTAATATTTTGGGGAACCGAACCGACGGGACATTTCGTTCACCTCGAGCGCTTACGTCACAGGAATGACGTCATTATCGGGGCTTCCAGAAAAGTGAGGCTCAAGTTGTTTCTTATCATTTTATTCTAAGAAACGAGGGGACTATCTGTATACGGTGGAAATCGGGGCTACACGATTTTGTCCCTCGATGGAAAATGTGACACCACGTCGGAAGACCAGGACGTCGAGCTCGGGGTCGAAGTTCCTTTCCAAGGTCGAGGTCGATAACACTTACCGAGGTCAGAAGAAGGCGTGCTTCGAGATGATGCCGGTATGATTCAGTAACCGAAAGAGCGAGATACCCGCAACGGGCCGGAGATGACGGCGTGAATTTCAGAATGGATTGGTCTTCGGCGGTTAAATAGTTGTCAAATATGATTTCCTACTATAATTAGAAGTGTACCTTATTTAGGACTCCCCTATTATATAAAGGGGGATCCCATTCATTTGTAAGACCCATTGCTCATTGATAAGAAAATATACGCATGTTATTTTCTTGCTATTTCACTTACTGTTCATCAGAGTTGTTTTATCATTTGTTATTCACATTTCATACCTCGAGATTATCACAGATCGAGATTGAGATTTAGCTTATACATTGGTTTGATCTATTTTATTCTTTAATTTATCTATTTAATTCCTTGTTTATCAATTGGCATTGAATTAAATCATATATCCTTACAACTACAATACAAATTTAATTATTACTTGAATTTTATGGTAAACAGATACGTCTCTGATCGAAGGACTTTAGGCTTTAGTTTCTATTTTAAGTTGATAGTGTTTATTTTGCATTATTTTTTAAACAATATTGACATGTAGTATAAATACATATATAATTTCTTTTAAAGTATTGCAAAATGATGTCGAATGACATGACTTAGTTCGATATGCTATTGAATCGAGCAGGAATAGAGTTACAGTTCAACTTACGAATTCGACAAAATTCAATAATTTTGATCATAAAATTAAAATTTTAGCTCCATCTCGAGAGTCGAGAGAATGCTATCATTTCACCACATCTTGACTACGAAACCGCGTTTCTATAGGCCGGAACCAAAATGTTGTTATTTTGGACTCAAAAAACACAAATAAGTTTAAAAAAAAAAGTGACCATAATATATATAATGCCAGAAAACCTGGCGCTATATAATAACGGTAACGACACCGTTAATATATAGCGCCAGGTTTTCTGGCGTTATACTGACACAGTGATATAGCGCCAGAAAACCTGGCGTTATACCCTTTTTTTACCTTGACCAGAGTACAATAATTCAAAAAGCGTATAGTGCCAACTTATTTTGGCGCTATATATGTAAAAAAAAATCTTCCCGGCTCTCCATTTTCTATATAAAGAGGTTAGAATCTCATAGAAATGCATTCAAAAATTTTTTTAACTCTTGTTGAAACGTCTGTTGTTGATAAATTCTACAGCATTTTATTATTATGTCTGAAGAGCGTAGGATAAGAGTTTCATTATATTGGGGTGGTGAGGTTGTGATGGAGAATAACTCCGTGGGCTACAGTTTACCTGCTAAGTGTCATGTTAAATTGCCACTGACAATGGAGTATGATACATTGATATCGTTGTTATGCAACAAAATGAGTGTGAGGAAACGTTCGGTGATCTTAAAGTAACCAGAAGATATCCTTATTCCGTCACTCCGCAAGGGGTTGCTTTTACTCGGAGTTTAACATCGACGATGATGAAACTTTGAGTGATTTTTTGAGGACTCCGGACGAATGTCGGGATTTTCTTGTAATCACAATGTTGGAGATGTACGTGAAGGTCGAAGACGTTCCAAAAAATGAGGTTGTGCGTATAGAGATAACCCCCAGTCATTGGGTGGTTATTCTGGAACAGTTTTTGCTGGACAAGTTCCGGATGAAAGAGTTATCTTTGATTTAAACTTATCACCGCCGGTGAATGAGCAGCGAGAAAATAATTTATACCCTGCTTTCCATAACTCACAAGACAAGTGGTAAATTTCAATTTTCATTTGTGTTAATTATGTATATTTTTGTTGTATTGAATTTGTATTAACGCTCACATATTTAATAGGGGGTACCGGCCGGATATGAATTTTACAAGTGGCCCATCCGGTAGTCATCACCTAATTGATAACGTCCATCATGGAATTTCATCACATTACGACTTGTAAGTGAAGTGATTTGCGCAAAATATGGAAATCATTTATTAATATAGTAGCTTATATTTTTGTTGGTTGTGCAGTGAAAACGAGCAAGTTGAACTCACTCAATTGCCCGAAAATGATGTATTACATCGGGACCTGGCAGATGAACAGAGTGAGGAACAGAACAGTGATTACGATAACAATGCGGATGAATCCGGGGATGAGACACCCTTTGCTCGTGAGGATGGTGATGCAGAGGATGAAGAGGAAGGACCTGATTTGAAGAGAGACCCCCCTAGACGAAGAGTGTATGAGTCCGAAGTGTCGTTTCATTCAAGAGAGATTCCTTACATTGATAACTTGCCAACCGTGCCGGATGTGGAAGCTCTCACAAGGG
This sequence comes from Nicotiana attenuata, assembly GCF_001879085.1. Classification (NCBI taxonomy): domain Eukaryota; kingdom Viridiplantae; phylum Streptophyta; class Magnoliopsida; order Solanales; family Solanaceae; genus Nicotiana; species Nicotiana attenuata. The sequence continues at coordinate 16,347 of NW_017674890.1, forward strand.
ATTTTGATAAAATCCGGACAGCAATGTGGGATGAGTCTAGAACAACGGTGCTTGCAAAGGGGATGCTTTTTCCTGATAAAGCGCGCCTAAGCAGGGCTTGTAAAATGCACAACGTAAAAGAGTGTCATGAGATGCAGGTATGGGAGTCAAGTCCGACGGTATACAAGGTTGTTTGCCGCAGGTGGTTTTGGCCATGTAATTGGATGTTGCGTGCGACCAAGAAGAAGACAGGTATGTGGAAAATAGGTAAATACATTCCCACCCACACATGCGAAGTGGACACATTCAACGGGAATCACTTTAACTTGGATATTGACTTGATTTCTCTTGTTCTTATTCCACACATCGAACAGTCCATAAGGTATAAAATCAAAGAGTGCATTACATCAGTCCAGCAGGAACATGGCCATACCATTACTAAAAGAAAGGCATTTCTCGGGCGCAAACGAGCATTTGAAATAGTTTATGGTAACTGGGATAAGTCATTTGCAGATCTGCCTAGGTACATGGCTGCACTATAGCATTTTAACCCCGGGACGGTTGTTGAGTGGAAGCTTGAGCGAAGTGCAGGTAAACCAGAATATATATTCAATTACGTGTTCTGGGCATTTAAACCAGCAATTGATGGTTTTTCGCATTGTCGCCCCGTAATATCCATAGACGGCACTCATGTCTATGGAAAGTACGATATCAAGTTGTTAATAGCCGTGGCAGTAGATGCTAATAGACAGATATTTCCTCTAGCTTTTGCTATTTGTGCCAATGAAAGCCAAGAGACGTGGACGTTGTTTTTGAACCATATGAAAGAGCACTTTGTGAAACAGCGTTCCGGTATCTGTCTAATATCTGATCGGCGCGGTGGTATCTTAAGTTTTGTGGAGAACTTGCCTGCATGGCAAGAACCTTATGCCTACCATCGTTACTGTGTTAGGCATTTGAAAGCCAATTTCCAGAAGGCATATCCCAATTAGGATCTGCATGATTTGATGTGGATGGCAGCAACAAACCACCAACAACATAAATTTCGAAGGCACATGGAATATATCAGGCAAGAAGACGAGGCAGCCTATCGTTGGTTAATGCGACATGACCCTGAAAAGTGGACTTTGCATGCGGATGGTGGCAGACGATGGGGAACTCTGACTACAAATGTGTCAGAGTCTTTCAACGGGTTATTGAAGTCAGCAAGAGGATGGCCTGTCACAGCCATGGTGCGGATGTCGTTCAAGCAAATGGCGGAGAGGTTCGTTGAAAGGTCTGCGGCTGCAACGTCATTGATGGAAAGGGGTGTTGAATTTATGCCAGTGCCGATGACGAGATTTGAGAAATACAGACGACGAGCACATTGGCATTCATTTTTGCAGTATGATAATGAAAGAAATGTTTTTGAAGTTCGCACCGCTATCCATCAAAATCGGGGTAATAATGTGCATACTGTAAATGAATCTGCAAGGTTATGCTCTTGTGAAAAATGGTCCATCTACCACATGCCTTGCTCACATGCCATCAAGTGCTTTCAACAAGTTGGTTTAGGTGCAACCAACTATGTTGATCGACAATATAGTGTTTCCAAGTACCTAAACACATATAGTGGTCGGTTGCAACCACTGGGTGTTGAGCATTATTGGCCTCCTGAACCATTTAATATGGTGTGTAACAAGTCCTATTTGCGTAAAATACAGGTGCAGAAGAGAACGCGTATACGGAACCAAATGGATGTTAGTGATACAGTTTATGCGCGAAAATGTGGTATATGCTCGCAAACAGGACACGACCGTAGAAAATGTCCTTTAGGTGGCAACAGTAATCAAGCTCGGGGTGGGTGTTCTTCTAGTGTACCTAACTACCCATGAGTTGATGTTGTAATAATTAGTTAATATGTGTATTTTGCCTCATTTATGAAATAAAATTATGCTTGTAATAAAATAATTTTTTTCCAAGTCCAGCACATTACCACTCTTCTATATATAAGAAAAATAAAGATGCTTTGACATTAACATAATTCAACTTTCACAATATTTGGTTTGATTCTAGATAATGGAAGAATTATCGGTCCACTTATTTCACCTTTTTTTCTTTTNGGATTCTCAATACTTGTTATCCTGCCCTTATTTGTGACTGTTGCTTGGGCAAGGTTGAGAGGTAGATATTACGGATCGGGTTGCACGCCGCAACAGTGATAAATGTGGATCGGGTTGGACGCCGAAACAGTGATAAATGTGGATCGGGTTGCACGCCGCAACAGTGATAATTGTGGATCGGGTTGCACGCCGCAACAGTGATAGTTATGGATCGGGTTGCACGCCGCAACAGTGTGGAAATATAATAGGGTCGGGTTGCGCGCCGCAACAGTTAGTGATACAAATGTGCTTAGTGTTGGTATTAGTTTTCTCGATCGTCGAAAATTATAAATTGCACCTGGATTGATTACTTGGGATTTACTATTAATATTGTTATCTCCCCACAGCATGTTTCCCCTCCCATATTGTTAGTTGCCTTGTACTTCGATTTCTGCTGTATATTTATAATTGCACAGGGTTATGTAGGGTCCAGTCTAGCCTCGTCACTACTTCGCCGGGGTTAGGCTAGGCACTTACCAGCACATGGGGTCGGTTGTGCTGATGCTACACTCTGTGCATTTATGGCACAGGTCCAGGTATTGAGCAGCAGCAGCAGCATTAGCACGGGGGCGAACCTTCAGTCCAGAGACACGAGGTAGCTTGCAGGCGTCCGCAGGCCCGGCGTCTCCCTTCTATCTTTACATTTGGCTGTCATCTCATTGTACCCGAGATAAACAGATTATGTTTCTTTCAGACTTTGTATGTAGTACTCCTTAGATGTTCGTGAGTATGTGACTCCAGTCCCGGGGTAGAGACGTATGTTGGAATTTCTGTCTTTTATTCAGTTATGTAATTTAAGTCTTCCGCTAATGATTCTAGTTCCGTCACCTTTATTTAATGTCGTTAATTGTTAAAAAGGAACACGTGTTTAATGAATTTGTTAATTAAGTTGGCTTGCATAGCTCCTATTAGTAGGCGTCATCACGACCCTCGAGGGTGAAAAATCCGGGTCGTGACATATTGCTTCCGACATCAATTGGATATTTTCACTAATTTAGATGAGTCGAGTAATCATTGATCATTCACATAAAATTTGCACTTTATTCTTGGTGTATAATTATTTACTACTAGCTTTTTAGTAATATTGATGTTAATCTACAAAATAATGTACTATTTGGCTCGATCGATATACACGTGCAACGCACGTGCCGAGGAACTAGTATTTCTTAAAGAAGCACCAAGTGTTTATTTGGGCTTCTCATATTTATGGTCAAAGTCTTAATTCGTCTCGAACCCCTTCCCAACCCCCAAACTCGAAGACGTTTAGTATTTATTAATTTCTGGATACTATACTTTTAATTAGTATGCGCGGAACCTGCATTATATGATTTACCGAGACTAGCTCACACCTCAGACACAGTTATATGTATGCGACCGCAAATATTTATGACTTTAAAATTTTGGATTCGCCACGATATGCATCGACAAATAATATGTTTATATACTTATTACTTCTGCATTGATCTAATTTCATGATTAGTTCTTTTTATATTTTTTATTCCTAATAATAATAAAAATTCAATTCTACCATTAATTCATGAGATGGCCCTGAGTGGGACGATGGAAAGAAAAACAGATTTATTCTTTCAAGGTAAGTTAAACGATATGCCATTTTTGCAAGCTAACCTATTCACTTCTTTTCCACTATTTTGTCTCCCTTTTTTATAGGTCCCAGAGGAAAAAAGCGCAGAAAAAAAAATTGATATATATATAACAATGAGTAAGAAGAAAAAGGATATTAAAGAGCACTATACAAACAACTCTAGTAAAACAGAGGCTAGCTAATAATCCCTGAGCTTTCTTTTAATATACCAAAACAATATTTTAATTACAATTAGATGGATGTAACAATAATCAAGGTAAAGAAAAGAAAAGAATATATATGGGAACAGCATTTACCCTAACAGAAGATTTTGAAAGTAAATTCAGAAATATATCAATTTTTGTAGGGCGACTGAAATAATTAAAGTTGACGATGGTCCTTCGTCTTAAGGTCCCAAGCCAAGTCAAAAGGGAAAGCCCCTGTTAACAAGTAATCACCAGATTTTAACTAAAACACTTTCCTTTTTACTAGTCCCTATGCTTTTCTGAATGCTATGTTGGTCCCTTTCTTCGCTTCAAATGGAACCCAAAAAAATACTTTTTTTCTTTATTTGAAAGTCATTTTTTATAACCTTTCGGTATATAGAATTCAATGACAGGCTCATCCATTTAGTCTATTAACAAGGAAAGTTCTCTCTTTCAAACAGAGGCATGTCCAGTACAACATGAGTGTACCATTACCTTTAAGATGGATAGTTAATTTAACTATCTAAATTTATTTTACTATACAACGAGTAAACTGTACTTAAAATTATTAGCATCATTTATGTCCTCAGTGAGTTTTCGTACTTAGAAAATTAACAATAATAACATTATTCTTAAAAATTTAAATACCTTACATTCTATATACTAGCAAACTAAAAATCATTAAAAACTTGTTCATCCATCTTATATTAGGCAGATCGTTTTTATGTACTTATATTTTTTTTTTGCTTATAGTGAGAGTTTAAGCTTAACTTTATTATCTTTTTCTAACCGTTCATTTCTGGACAAGATGTAAAAGTTTTCTTGATAGATTAATCTTCCAATTTTGACATTCTTTACCTACTTTTATAAACTTTATCACTGATAATTTTCAAGAAGAGAAAATAGAAGTGTATTTTGGGAAAAATTGTATTTATATATATGGTGACGTGTCAGGACACGTGGATTGGTCAAATGGTCAATGAATCACAATTAGACACGATTCAAGAATTGTAAAACAGACACGAGCAAAGAAGGAGGAAGAGGCACGGGACATCAGATAAGTAGCACGGCGCCCGTACCTATTTAAATCATTTATATCCGGGCATCAGAAGGAATGAATCTGGTTATAAAAAAGCGTGCAGATACAACATTTAATGGGTATTAAATGCTGAGTCCGTTAAGGAATATATATATTCAATGTAATGATTGTGTAACGTAGCATTCAATGTCTTTAATTATTCATAATAGCCTCATTGTGATTTGGGCATAACGTACATTCTCAAAGGTACCTATAAAAAGGAGATATATGATCAGTTGTAGGGGACAAGAAAGACTATTGAAATATACATTGGTATCATTCGTTTTTCTTGATTATTATATTGCTACTCAGAATTATTTCCTTTTATTCATTTCTTTGATTATCAGTAACCCGAGTTCTTCTAATTCTAGCTTTGACTAAAATTTCATTTTTTGGTTAAACAAGAAGCATATTCCATAAAACACTATATTGAAGGAAAGAAAATATGTCTTTTTTGCCCAGCTATTAAAGACCATGAATGGGGACTTGAACTCATTATGTTACACTGTAGTTGGAATTGCGTTGTCTTAAACACTATATGTCCCCTTGGACTATATCATTATTTAAAGTAGGAAGGGCCTTTTACTTTTTAGGTCGTGATGAGGGATTTAAATTCTGAGCCAGTAATTAGTTGCTGTGAATTTGGTGGGTTAAATTATTAAGCTAGCTTTAGCTGACCTACCATTACTACACTTGACATTTTGACAATGATCCCAAGATATTCTCTCAAGGGCACCTAAAAACTTCGTTTATTTAATTTTAAGCACAATTACAATGTTTCTATCTGATTGTGTCTTAAAGGAAATATAAAAAGAATTATTAAGCTACTAGATAGAGTTTGAAACACCTACCATCCCAATTCAAATAATTAACCTTCAATGAAGTTTTTATTGTTTCCAAATATACTCAAATAAATTAATGTTAAGGAAAGTGCACTTAGTGATCCATCTCTCACAAATCTAAAAACAATTACTATGCACACACCACATGTAATAAAATTATTTATGCAATTTAAATGAATTTTTTTTCATAACTAATTGATTGAGGTTGTTCGTAGACCAACTAAAAAGAAGAGTATTTATTATTTGATTCATATCTCGATATAAAAAGTCCAAAGGGAATAACACTTGAAATGAGGATCCATGAAAAAAAACAAATACTAAGATCGGCTAAAATAAGGTGATCACCAAAAGAAATTACTAGATAACTTAGAAGTTTTTTTAGGTTTTTAATAACCAAGCTTTTTTCAATATATCACACTTTTGCAAGTAGTGTGATGATTTGAAGACCTAAGTGTAGCTAGTAGCTAGCTGGCGGTAAAGAGTAATTAGCAACTATTACCACATTGATTCTCATCAAATTCTTAATTTACTTTCCTTAATAATTTACTAAGTGCAGATAGCATTCTAGCCTAATCTATGCCAACATGTCAATTGTACAATCCCTAAGGGTTTATAATTTATAGATTTGAGGATAGATAGGCTAAGCTATTTGTACTAAACTGCTAATTAACATGGTATTATAAGTGGAGGCTTCATGTTTACATGGGAGTAATCCCCTAATTATTGTTAGAGAGTCCGGAACCAAAATGTTGTTATTTTGGACTCAAAAGACACAAATAAGTGTAAAAAAAAAAAGTGACCATAATATATATAACGCCAGAAAACCTGGCGCTATATAATAACGGTAACGGCACCGTTAATATATAGCGCCAAGTTTTCTGGCGTTATACTGACACAGTNGAATTTTTTAAGAAGTATATCCTAAAAGTAATAGGATTACATGACTAAAGATATTTACTTGTTCAATTTTATATGAGTTAGACAGCCCAAAAGTAACTATACTAATATGATTCTTAAAGATAATCACGTAGGATTCCTAATGTATAGTATTATGTCCTAAAACTAATAGGATTATAAGGTTAATATCTAGAATTTCGACTATGTTCTTTTATTATGAGTTATTATGCTTAATATTATAAGGTTATTTTTGTAAACCGACATTGTATTCATGCTTTTATAATAATATAGATATAGATATAGATATAGATATAGATAGATGGATAATAGCTAGACATAGTAGATTGAAACGAGCCCAAACAGATGAATGTTCTCAAACATTATCAGGTTCACTGCACAGCTTTCACATCAACACTGGAAGAGGAGGGAGTCCGGAACCAAAATGTTGTTATTTTGGACTCAAAAGACACAAATAAGTGTAAAAAAAAAGTGACCATAATATATATAACGCCAGAAAACCTGGCGCTATATAATAACGGTAACGGCACCGTTAATATATAGCGCCAAGTTTTCTGGCGTTATACTGACACAGTGATATAGCGCCAGAAAACCTGGCATTATACCCTTTTTTTCCTGACCAGAGTACAATAATTCAAAAGCGTATAGTGCCAACTTATTTGGCGCTATATATGTAGAAAAAAAATCTTCCCGGCTCTCCATTTTCTATATAAAGAGGTTAGAATCGCATAGAAATGCATTCAAAATTTTTTTTAACTCTTGTTGAAACGTCTGTTGTTGTTGAATTCTCCAGCATTTTTTTATTATGTCTGAAGAGCGTAGGATAAGAGTTTCATTATATTGGGGTGGTGAGGTTGTGATGGAGAATAACTCCGTGGGCTACAGTTTACCTGCTAAGTGTCATGTTAAATTGCCACTGACAATGGAGTACGATACATTGATATCGTTGTTATGCAAAAAAATGAGTGTGAGGAAACGTTCGGTGATACTTAAAGTAACCGGAAGATATCCTTATTCCGTCACTCCGCAAGGGGTTGCTTTTTACTCGGAGTTTAACATCGACGATGATGAAACTTTGAGTGATTTTTTTTTGAGGACTCCGGACGAATGTCGGGATTTTCTTGTAATCACAATGTTGGAGATGTACGTGAAGGTCGAAGACGTTCCAAAAAATGAGGTTGTGCGTAGTAGAGATAACCCCCAGTCATCGGGGGGTTATTCTGGAATAGTTTTTGCCGGACAAGTTCCGGATGAAAGAGTTATCTTTGATTTAAACTTATCACCGCCGGTGAATGAGCAGCGAGAAAATAATTTATACCCTGCTTTCCATAACTCACAAGACGAGTGGTAAATTTTAATTTTCATTTGTGTTAATTATGTATATTTTTGTTGTATTGAATTTGTATTAACGCTCACATATTTAATAGGGGGTACCGGCCGGATATGAATTTTACAAGTGGCCCATCCGGTAGTCATCACCTAATTGATAACGTCCATCATGGAATTTTATCACATCACGACTTGTAAGTGAAGTGATTTACGCAAAATATGGAAATCATTTATTAATTTAGTAGCTTATATTTTTGTTGGTTGTGCAGTGAAAACGAGCAAGTTGAACTCACTCAATTGCCCGAAAATGATGTATTACATCGGGACCTGGCAGATGCATAGAGTGAGGAACAGAACAGTGATTACGATAACAATGCGGATGAATCCGGGGATGAGACACCCTTTGCTCGTGAAGATGGTGATGCAGAGGATGAGGAGGAAGGACCTGATTTGAAGAGAGACCCCCCTAGATGAAGAGTGTATGAGTCTGAAGTGCCGTTTCATTCAAGAGAGATTCCATACATTGATAACTTGCCAACGGTGTCGGATGTGGAAGCTCTCACAAGGGATTTTGGTGAAATTCGGACAGCAATGTGGGATGAGTCTAGACCAACGGTGCTTGCAAAGGGGATGCTTTTTCCTGATAAAGCGCGCCTAAGCAGGGCTTGTAAAATGCACAACGTAAAAGAGTGTCATGAGATGCAGGTATGGGAGTCAAGTCCGACGGTATACAAGGTTGTTTGCCGCAGGTGGTTTTGGCCATGTAATTGGATGTTGTGTGCGACCAAGAAGAAGACAGGTATGTGGAAAGTGGGTAAATACATTCCCACCCATACATGCGAAATGGACACATTCAATGGGAATTACTTCAACTTGGATATTGACTTGATTTCTCTTGTTCTTATTCCACACATCGAACAGTCCATAAGGTATAAAATCAAAGAGTGCATTACATCAGTCCAGCAGGAACATGGCCATACCATTACTAAAAGAAAGGCATTTCTACAGGCGCAAACGAGCATTTGAAATAGTGTATNAACAACCAATTCATCCCCAACGGGTTTCACCAAAACCTTAGATTAGAAAAGTTAGCTACTCATGAAAATAACAAAAATCAACAAAGAATTCATATTCAAAGGTAAAAGAACAAAGAAGAAGATTAAAGATTGATGCACAATGATCCTCCTTGCCTCTTGCCCTTCTTCTGATGTTTTCACTTCCAAAATCATTCTCCTCCGCTCTTGGCCGGCCTCCCTCGTTTAATATAGGGTTTAGGGCTTAAAATCCCGTGTTTTGCACTTTAGTCCCTGAAATTTACGCGTCCTGCCGCGGTCCCACCGCGGTTACGCCAGGACCGCAGCCAGAATGGTCCTCTGAATCTTTGGTAATGTTCTGCCGTGGTCCTACCGCGGTCCTACTGTAACCGCGCTTTTTCACCCTGTTCTTTTTGAAATTTGGAAAAACGTAAAACATGAAAGTTGTATCCCTTTAAGTTAGCTTTCCAACCATATATTGTGGAGCCCAAATGGAGTTCTGAGCAAAAAGTTATGTCTATTTTACTAGACAGTGCGCAATATGCCTCATCGAGTCTTCGTTTGTTCTCAACTATTAAATTTGACCCCCGAACACGATCCCGGCTTAATTCCTTGAGCTTTTACTCAGACTTCAAAGCTCCAAATCACTTGAATTCATTCCATAACATCTATATAGCTCGAAATCACTCCTACAAGGCATAAACACACCGTTAGTGCAAAACACTAGCGATTAAAGCGCAAACTCAACTAAAGTGCAGTAAATTAGAGTGTAAGAATCGACTAAAATACGTAATTTTAGCCTATCATCAACACCCCACACTTAAATCATTGCTCGTCCTCGAGAAATCAAACTACACTTTTCTTATAGACATGACCCTTTTAAACAATTCTCCTAACTCATCACACCAAGAGTATTTAAAATAGACTAAGCATAAAAGAGTAACATCTTCACCGTACCCGGAACCAAAATGTTGTTATTTTGGACTCAAAAGACACAAATAAGTGTAAAAAAAAGGTGACCATAATATATATAACGCCAGAAATCTGGCGCTATATAATAACGGTAACTGCACCGTTAATGTATAGCGCAAGGTTTTCTTGCGTTATACACTGTCACAGTGATATAGCGTCGGGTTTTCTGGCATTATACACTGACACAGTGATATAGCGCCAGAAAACCTGGCGTTATATCCTTTTTTTCCTGACCCAGTAATAATAGTAGAGTACAATAATTCTAAAGCGTATAGTGCCAACTTATTTGGCGCTATATATGTAAAAAAAAAAANAGTGACGTGAGGAGGCTTTCACGCCTTGTGAGTGATGTGAGGAGGCTTTCAGGCCTTATGAGTGATGTGAGAAGGCTTTCAGGCCTTATGAGTGACGTGAGAAGGCTTTCAGGCCTTATGTTGATATAGCGCTTGGGCCGTAAGGGGTCCCTCCGGAGTCTGCACACCCACAGTGAGCGCGGGTACCCATTATGCTGAGTGATTGATACTGAGCCCGAGGGGCTGATATGAGTGTTTCTGAGAGTGAGCCCGAGGGGCTGATATGAGTGACTGTGAGGTAGCCCGAGGGGCTGGTACTGCTTTGAGATATTGCCCGAGGGGCGAGCTTTTATGTGCTCATCTTGCATACTTACTTGTCTTTACTTGTTATACTGTGGTATTTGTGCCCGAGGGGCGGATTTCTGTGCATATCGGCACTAATTGTTTTGAAATTATTTCGCAACTGTTGAAAAGACTATTTTCAAAGGAGGTTTTAAACTGAGCCAAGATATTTCTAAAGATTTCACAGCTTCACTGTTTTCTCAAAGGATTGTACCATGCTTCTATACAGCATGATGGTTGCTTTACGTGATTTCTTGCTGCTCAGTTATTATTTACCTTTATTACTCACTGAGTTGGAGTACTCACTTTACTCCCTGCACCTCGCGTGCAGATGTAGGTATTTGTTCATCCGGTAGCGGGTTTTGAGCTGATTAGAGACTATGCCATCGAAGTGAGCGAGGTGACCGCCAGCGTTCGCGGCACCGCATTTCTTCCTTTTATTTATAGATCCTATTCTGTATATTTCTGGCTTTGTAGTTGTAATTTCACTCTAATAGATGCTCATGACTTGTGACACCCCGGTTTGGGCTGTGTCGGGATGGTTCTACTATTATTATCTAAGTTTCCGCAAATTATTGTTATTAAATCATGCTTCATAATTGCTTAATGGTGATTAACTGCTTAAAAAGAGATGTTCTGTATTGGTCTGGCTGGCCTTGTCTTCATGAGAGGCGCCATCACGACCGGGTTCGGAAATTGGGTCGTGACATGTTCATAACAGAATTTATCTTTATTTTCATGCACGTTCGTCTGGAACACTAAAGTTACTCGATATGCCAACATCTTCCGTTATAGAGGAATACAACTTATCACCAATTTTCTACAACTTTCACACATTATTTTCACCCAGTTAATACAACTACAATAACATAAAACTTACATACAAATTTTATACAATATGTCTTTTGTATATTTTGTATCTGATTTATACATAGTAAAAATAAATTTCATACAACTAATTATTTATTATACAGCTTATCTACAAATTATCTATAATTTTCGTACATTATTTCTACTAAGTTATATACAACTACAATATGATACCAGTTAAATACAATTTTTATACAATGTTGTTCAACTTTCATACAATAGTTAAATGAATAAAAGAAAAATAAATAAACAACAGAATACAATTTTTCTACAATTTTTGCAATATAATGTATGTCATGTCTTCTTCTTCTTCTTCTTCTTCTTCTTCTTCTTCTTCTTCTTCTTCTTCTTCTTCTTCTTCTTCTTCTTCTTCTTCGAGTTTCAATCTGAAATTCAGCTAAAACCAAGTCTAATCTTCACCAAAACCCCTCAAAATTGAGATATAAACTCTAAACCATATTCTCAATTATTTGCAACAACACCCAATCCAAACAAATAATGATTTTTGAAAACCCAAATTCGAATTCAAAGCTTCAAAGCTTTTTAATAGCTATCAATGGTGGAATTGCTGTTCTCTTTTTCTTAGCTTTACATTACTGAAATTAGGTTTTGAGAGATAGAGAGAGACGTAGAGAGAATCCCAATTCTTTGCAACAACACCCAATTCAAACAAATAATGCTTTTTAAAAATCCAAATTCGAATTCAAAGCTTCAAAGCTTTTTAATGGTTGTTAATGGTGGAATTGCTGCTCTCTTGTGCAAGATACGTGGGGGGGGGAGGGGGTATATGGAGAGAGAAACGTGGGGGGAGTGGGATGCGAAGAGAAACGTGAGGAGAGTGGGATTTGTACGTTATAGTGATTGTAGGAATTGATTAATTATCCTTAAATCCAAAAAATGTACATAATTGGTAATTTTGTATATAGGAGGTAATTAAAGTGAAACTTAAGTAGGAAGGGTAATAAAGTTTCCAATAGTGTATATGTATGTAAAAATCCCTTTATATAAACCATGGCTCTTTGATTGTGCGAATGTTTGAAGTTTTCATAAAAAAAGGAAAAATTTGCAAAATCCCTTTCTACAAAGCTTTTCTACAACTATGGATTCAAATTGGTCAAACTGGAAAAATCAGCTTATTTTGAGAAGTGCTTTTTTCAAAAGTATTTTTGGTGAAAAACAATTTGTGTTTGGTTAATTAATTTGAAAAGTATTTCTAAGCATCATTTAGTGTTTGACCAAGCTTTTAAAAAGTACTTCTAAGTGTATTATTTTTAAAAGTACTTCTCAAAAAAGTATTTATGAAAAGAAGCTACTTTTTTCAGCTTCTCCAAAGACCAAAGCTGTTTCTGCTTCTACTCATAAGTACTTTTTTTGTTTCTTATTTAAGCTTGACCAAACACTTCAACTTTGAAAAAAAGTATTTTTTAGCTTGGAGAAGCTTAGCCAAACAGGCTATGAGTCAAGTAGAGTCGAGTATAATCTAGAGAATTTTTCATAAAGCACCATGTTTTAGGTCTAAATAGCCATTTATAGATACCCTTTGCTATATTACGTGTTATAGATACCTTTTATGTTTTTATACAATGTATTTCATGTATTTAAGCTGTTGTATTCATTAATACAACCGAAAAAATAGGCGTAAAAAGTGGAATTCCAGCTAAGTTTGACATGTATTTAGCTTTATTCAAGCGGCATTAACGTTAAATACAGTAACGTATCTGCGCAAAATCTAGAAGGTTAAACTGGTTAAAACCGGAAGGAAATTAAATCACATGATATTCTCCTAATTTAACTCAACGAACTAAAACGATCCCTCATTAATCTGTATTTGAAAGATACATAATAAAGATTATAGCTGAATAAAGAGAAATACATATGAATAATACAGTTGAGTAGAACTGTATACAGTTGAATACAACAAAATACAACTTAATTCATCTGAATAAAATACTTGAATACAACAAAATACAACTGAATACAGCTGAATAAAACTCTTGAATGCAACAAAATACAACTAATTTGCTGAATAAAATAGTTGAATATAACTAACTACAACTGAATACAACTGAATACAGTTGTATAAAACACTTGAATACAACTAACTACTGCTGAATAAAATAGTTAAATACAACTGATTAAAACTGAATACAAGAGAATACGCATAACTTTTTAATACATCTAAAATATATAAATGAATGCTGCTGAATACATGTGAATACAGCTGAAATATACATTCGAATACAACTGAATACAAATAGCTATACGAAAGTTTTATTGTCAGCCCCAATTTATTGTTTATCTTCTTATCCAAATGTCTAAAGGCCACTGCTGGACATATTGGCACATATTGTGTTTCTGAAATTGCATATCTTACGCTTCAAGCCTTTGAATTTGGTGCGCTGTGTGCCGATGGAAAAGTTACTTTTTCCGGTGAGTTTCAGAGGCATCGCCGCCACCGCTGCTGGATGTAAAACTGCTTCCGGTGCCTCCGTATTCCATTGAGGATCTTTACTAGGAGAATTCAGTAAAACCTTGGATAAACCAATCATGGTTGTATTCATGGAGAAAGACTGGGGTAGAGAGAGAGAGGGGGTGAAGAAAAATCTGAATGAATGAGAGAGAAAAATAAATCAAAGCGTATTTTATGGCTTAAAGGTAGGAGGTGACGATAAATAGATATTTGGCTATAAAAATCAAATGGTAGCTATGAAATATAATTTTTTAAAGGGTATTTATTTAAAATAAATAAGGTATCAACCTTTGCTACAGGAGGTAAAAATTCCTTAAAGAAATCCTTAATATAATTAGTGATTTTCTAGACTTAAAATGACGGTGCCTATTATTGGGCCCAAGTAGTGTCGGCTGTGCCGCTGTGCGTCGTGCCAACCGACTATGGCAAACTAAGGGAGTAATAAAACATACTCCATCCGGTCCACTTTAACTGATTTTTTGGACTTTTTTTCAATGAGCAAATTAAGGTTAATACTATCAATTTCTTTCCAAAGTTTCCTTTGGAGTAAAGAGCCTAGGAATAGTTTGTTATATTTTCAATGAGACAATTTCATTGTTAATTAATGCTAAAAGGTGAATTCCTTAGTATGTGTGAAAAGAGCCAAAAAAAATCACTTCAAATGAAACTGAAGGAGTAAGGAGTAAAATAAGAAATTTTTGTAACTACAACTTCTACTAGAGTATATTATATCATCTACAACTATTATTTGATTCATATTTTGTACAATATTTTATACCATTAATAATTATTCAGCTTAAATAATTTCTTCTCTCTGCGAAAATTATTTAATAAGAATCCCAAAAATTTAGCCAATTTAATGAGATTCTCATCATTCCTAAATTTAAGCCTAACTGAATTGACTATCGGAACGGAGCACCCTTCTAGGTCAATCTAGTTAAATGTGCTGCAATAGATGAGAAGCCCTCCACAAACCGGCGATAATAACTTGCTAGCCCCAAGAAACACCTTATCTTGGTCGCTGTGGTAGGACGATGCCAACTCTGGACTGCCTCGATCTTCCTGGGATCTACCTTAATACACTCACCTGATACAACATATCTAGGGATGGCAATGGGGCGGGGCGGGTGCTGTTTTAACCTACAAAATTTCAACTTGTCCCGCCCCGCATAGCATGTTCACCTGCATTCACCCGCCTCGCAACTACACCCGCATCCATCCGTCCCGGCCCGCTCCACTAATTGAACTTTTTTTTTAAACTGAATTTTCTACTCAAGCTTTTTAAGTTAGTTAATTATATTTACTTTTATTATACTAATTTATTTTCCTTTTTTAGTATGTATCAAATGGAATGTTTCTTTTGGGATTTTCAATCTGGGTTACATTTAAGACTAGAGGCATTTCGGTTGCTTTAGTTGTGTCTTGCTGAAGAATATGCTTTTGAGCTATTAGGAGTTTAACCCAAAAAAAATAAAAAAAACTTAAATTCAGATGAATTACAAAGATGAAACAAATCAAAAGAACTTTTTTAAGTAAGAAAATTGTTGGCGTTTCCTTGTTTCATTGTCAAAGCATACCAACCATTTTATCTTCTACTTTGTTTCTTCCGGGGTTGGGGTTGGGTAGGGGTGTGGTGTGTTCGAGAGGATGGGGTTGGGAGTTTTAAATATCCATAAATAGAATTTTTCACCTATACAACCATAAATTTTTGTGTAATAGATTCATCTCTTTCTTTATTTTGTGTCAGTATTTGAACCCGTCACCCACCTTGCAACTGCAAATATCTTTTTTTTTAAAAAGCCAACCGCCCAACCCGCCCACTCCGCATATGTTCAAATTCGCCCGCCTTGCCTTGCACCCGTACGTCCCATTANGCGTGAATCAACAATAACAAGAAGCTCTACTCGAGTGTGGGACCTACGTTCTTCAAGTTTTATGTGCCCGGGGGACCCAAAATTTTTTTTTTTTTTTTTTTTTTTTTTTATAGTGGCGGGCAGTTTTTGGACAGTGGGGGGACCAAGATAGAGGAGTAAAATAATGCTGAAGAAGAAGACGGGTGAAGAAGATGGAGGGTTTTTTATTGAGGGGTATAACACCGGGTTTTCTGGCACTATATCTGTGTGTCAGTATAACGCTAGAAAACCTGGCGCTATATATTAACGGTGCAGTTACCGTTATTATATAGCGCCAGGTTTTCTGGCATTATATATATTATGGTAACTTTTTTTACATCTATTTGTGTATTTTGAGTCCAAAATAATAACATTTTGGTTCCGGACTCGGGCAATACTCGACAGATTCAGAAACAGCGGCGTTTAGGTTTTACCACATTCGAAAAGCAAGCAAGGTTGCTTACAAAGGGACAAAACCAACTTTTTTGCAGCTTCATTTGTTTTTAGCTACACACATGACTTTTAACATTCATTAGATCATTGTCTGTCTTGTTATATTTTATGTCCACTAACTTTTCAGTGATTGAGACTTATCACCAAAAAGTCTTTTTTCTTTCTTTTTTTTCCAAATTTTAATTAATTTTTTCCACTTTGCTATGCCAATGGTTCACGACCATACACATGGGGTGATCCGTTGGAGATATTAAAGGACATCCACCACCTTTAGGGTTCGTTTGATACGATGCATATGAAGAAAAAAAATGAGATAAAAATTAATACTGTCTTATCTCTTGTTTCGTTACTAATCTTAGAATAAGTTATTTCGGGATTAAAAATAGTACTGGGATAACTTATATCTGCTAGAGGGTAAATTAATAATCTTAGGATAAAGCAGTAAAATTGACAATCACAGGATTAATACAGCTTACCAAATAGTCTATAAGAAATAATACCAAAATAATTAATCCCAACATAACTAATTAATCTCAATACAACTAATTCCAACATACTTAATCCTAGCATAACTTTTCTTCAAACTAAACAAGTAGAAATGGCGTGGGGTAGCCACTGTTTAAGCTGGTATTTACTTTTTATCCAGCATTTTTAATGCTTAGCAATAGTAGCCACTAGTCTATTAAAAATAATATGAAACGACTGTGTTACCCTTTCCTCCCCAAACGGAAATACACTGATGCAATTACATATCAACGTCCAGATGGTATGATTTATGTCAAGACATACCGCCGATTTGGTGAATATTATTGGCTGAAGTTTCTTCATGTCAAAAGTTGGAATGACAATATTTGTTAAAGTCTGATGCAAACGAGTCTCTCCCAACTTCTCTTGCAGAACTTTGTGAAGATATTTTCCATCATATTTGGGGCCCAAAATGGGAGGCCAAACTCTGCAATTGAAACCAAATCTGTTTTATTATACTATTCTAGAAATTAAACATACAACCTTTTGCATATCTGTACAATTTTTCGCTTGTCATGATAGGCTAGGGAAAATTCATAAGTACCTTCTCACCTATAGCCGGATTTTCAACTACGCACTTAAATTTTGCAGCGGTCTTATTACCCCTTAACAATTTTAAAATGGAATAAATTTACCCTTAAAATATCACGACCACGTCTATGTTGTGTGGTGGAGTACACGCGCCTCAATGTTGTTTACCACTAAAACTCCTTCAGTCACTTCAGATGAAATACAAGTACTTGGTACCAAGGAAATGTACTCTTGAAGTCCTAAAGTTAAGTTCAATAGTTAAGGACACAAGTTCAAAAGTTAAGGACAGGCAGTCCTAACTTACAGTTACAAGTTCAAAAGTTAAGGACGCTTGATCTTGAAGTTTGAGTTCCAAGTTCAAAAGTTAAGGACATGTAGCCTTGAAGTCCTGAACTTAGAGTTCCAAGTTCAAAAGTTAAGGACATGTAGTCCTGAAGTCCTGAACTTAGAGTTACAGGTTAAAAAGTTAAGGACATGAGCAGAAGGGTATTTTCGTCTGGGCAGTTAAAGTTTATTAAACCAGTGGCTAAAGACTAAAGACAATTAAAACACTGACTTTAAAATAAAGATAGGAGCTGTTAGTGGCTATTTGTGCACATCGCCCACCCCTAAGTCATTTGGACAGGACAAGGAATTAAGGAGGAAGTCCATGTGGGATTATTGTGTTAACGTTGAGTATAAAATAATGATATATACTTTCCTATCTCATTTGTGCGACAGTGTTTACTTGACCACGAAATTTAAGAATATATGCAAAATATCAAAAGTATTAATGCGTAATGATGAAAGTTTTACATATTCTTTTCTTTTTAAGTGAGTGATAGCAACTAGCGTAGGTCACAATAATTCATGTCATTAAGAATGATAAGATTAATAGCTTTTCAAAAAAGATAAAGATTTTTTTACCGACTAAAAAGGAAAGTATATATGTATCACACAAAATGAGGCATTGATAATAACCCAATCCAACGTTTGACAAAATCTTAATAATAATAATGCAAAAAACATAACTTGTTTTCTTTTTATCCTTGTCCTAATAGGTTATAGTAATTCCAATGTTATGCACTTATCCAATCAATAAGAATCGTTTTCCTCGTCTAATGATGTCTTAGTTTAGAGAATAAGGTTTGGATTTTCCCAGTGGCGGATCCAAGATTTCAAAGTCATGGATGCTCGGGAGTAAAAAATTTTAAAAAAGAGGAAAAACAAGTTTAGTTGAGGGTGCTCACTCAATACTTATCCAGTTTTTTTGTTAATTCCTATGCAAATCTGTCACGACGCAAGATTCCTCCAAAGGAGTCGTGATGGCACCTACTCTCTAAACTAGGTAAGCCTAACATTTACAGAAATAATATTGATATTCGCTAACTTTAAATTATATAACTCTGAACAATTACAATTCCCAGAACCGGTAGTATAAGCCATAAGCCTTTCTAGGAGTAGTTATACATAATAAATACATCACTATTCCAGAACAAAAGGAACAAATGGGAATAAGTACAATGAAGGTGACTCCAAGGCCTGCGAACGCAGCAGCAGGTTTACCTTGAGTCTCCACCGCGACGATCCGCACAGCTACTACCGATCAAATACCTGGATCTATACAAAAGAATGTACAGAAGTGTAGTATAAGCACACCACAGTGGTGCCTAGTAAGTATCAAAACTAACCTCGGTGGGGTAGTGACGAGGAACAGTCAAGACACCTACTAGTCAAATAAATTGAACAGGATATGATAATGAACTACCAAGATAACGATAACAAAGTAATATCAATAGCGGGGGGGGGGGGGGGGGGGAATCCAACTACAAACAGTAGAAACAATAAAGGGGAACACAGATAGTAACGAACGATAATCAAGTAAATTAACACCAACATAACTGCGACACAGACAAGTAAGAATATGTTCAAACAAAGAAGGCAATGCCAACTCAATCAATCACATCATTTCCAATACACCAACCCGGCCATCTCAATCCTCGGTGTCTCATGTCATAATATCAGTTTCCACACCTTTAGTACACATGGCACATTGTGCCCACATATTTCTATCTCACTTTACAACATCATCCTCATGCTACTCAGTATATAGGGCCCATAACCAATGCAATTAAGATGTTCAAGGAGTCTCCTTTATATAACATAAAGCAGATTACAGCTTCTAAACCAATTAGAAAATCAGCAAGAAAGGATGAAGTTATTTTTATGAAATCATTTGAATAAAGAAAATACCCTTTTCAAATAAAATACAACATCGAATGAACTATTACATATAATATAGGAGTTAATAATATAAAACTTAGTAGAAATTTCTTTTTAAGTAAGATTCAATATCATCAGGTTAAAAAAATATAACTGAGAAACTAATTGAAATAAAACATATAACATTTATAGGAATTTAAATTATTGAAAGGTGAATATATACACGGCGACTTCAAATTTAAAAATCATATATAATAGCGTATAGTACTAATTCCTTTATTTTATGTCACGATATCACTAATAACTTAACAGGACAGGAGGAAATGATTCAACGTAGTAAATTTACTTTAAAAATTAAGTCACCAGAGTAATAGTTTCAGGGAAAGAATTCAAGGAACAACGGCAAGTCAACAACTCAATGCCAATAACCCGATCCTCACAACTTAGTGAAACCCGAAATACAAATTGTCAAAGTTTTAAACAAATGAACTAGGGTCTTCTCAGTATTCAGCTATAACCAAATCCTAAATGAAATGTAAAACCACCGAATAACTTGTACAGTCAAAGAGGAATACATAAGCATGCATATATATATATATATATATATATATATATATATATATATATATATATATATATATATTGATGCGGCGCGCATCCCGATCCCACAAATGCTCCCTTATTCCTCCGTAACAATTACAATAAAAGTAAATAATATATATTTGTTGCGGTGTGCAACCCGATCCCACCGATCCTCCCTTATTCCTCCTTAACAATTACAATAAGAGTAAATAGTGTGTGTGTGTGTGTGTGTGTGTGTATATATATATATATATCAATAACTACATGATCATTCACCCTTATTACTCCTTGTTGCGGCATGCAACTCGATCCCACCAGTCCACCCTTATTACTCTTATATATATCACCCTTATTCCTCCTGTTGCGGAGTGCAACCTGATCCCACCTGTCCACCCTTGTTACTTCTTGCTGTGGCGTGCAACCCGATCCCACCAGACAACATCAATTCTCCCTTATTCCTCCTCAACATATTAACAATTAGACATAGTTTAAAATCAACAACAACAACAACAATTCAACAACCCAATCACAAGGATTTCTACCACCAAAAGTATACACGGCAACAAGAGAATCACGGAAAAAATAAAGAAGCACAACAACCTTTACAAAAACAACAAGACATATAAGGCACGTGATAACTACACCGGCAACCAAAACAATTTGGACTCATAGCGCATAGGCACGGGGTCGTAGAGGAATTCACAATTAGGAATAAAAAAATAATAAGGAGGACAATCACTTCGATTAAGGCAAATAAGGACCAAGTAACAAGTAAGAGTTAGAGGAAAGCTAACAGCGTCGTATGGAGCATATAGAGGTAAAACAAGCAATTAAGAAACCCAACCATATCGGAAAACTTCCCACTTAATGAACATAAGCACCTAAGAATCCTAAAGGCAAATTTTCCACCAATAAGTCTGAGCACACACTTATCACCTCGCGTGCACGGACTACAATTAGCATAGAAGACTCAAATCCTAAGGGGGGAGTTCCCCGCACAAGGTTAGGCAAGATACTTACCTCAATCCGGCTAATTCAATACTCAATTTAGCTTTTCCTTCACCAATTCATCAATGCTCGGCTCAATCTAGCCAAAAACGACTTGAATACATCAAACAATACGAGAGAAAATAATTTCAATTAACAAAGCTATGTTTCTTAAACAATTTGCAAAAGGTCAATAAAATTCAACTCCCTGTGTAACGACCCGACCAGATGTTTTGAGCTCTAGCGCGTCACTCAGCAGTCTGGGGCCATGAGCAACTTCACTTCAGGTATTATGACTTGTACGCATGATCGGAATTTAATTCCGGGGAATTCGGAGTTGATTTGGAAAGGGAATTCTCATTTCGGAAGCTTTAAGTTGGAAGAATTGACTAAGATTGGATTTCAGAGTAAACGACCTTGGAATCGGGATCTGAAGGTTCCAGTAGGTTCGTATGATGATTTCGTACTTGGGCGTATGCCCGGATCGGGTTTGGATGACCCGGGAGCGTTTTGGCGCCTATTGTGAAAGTTAGCATTTTGGAAGAAAATTTATAAGTTTGGGTTGAAGTGCATTTCAGTGTACCGATGTCCGTTTGGGGTTACGAGTCTGGGAGTAGCTCCGTATGGTGATTCTGGAGTTGAGAGCGCGATCGTAAGTGAATTCGGAGGTCCGTAGGTCATTTTGAAGTCAATTGGCTAAAGATAGAAATTTGAAGGTTTTTGAGAAGTTTGACCGAGAGTTTGACTTTTTGATATCGAGGTCGGATTCTAATTCCGAAAGTTGGAGCAGGTCAGTAATATCGAATATGACTTGTGTGCAAAATTTTAGGTCAATCGGACGTGATTTGCGGGTTTCGGCATTGAATGTAGAAGTTTGAAATTTCAAAGTTCATAAAATTTGGGTTGGAGTACGATTCATGATTTCGATGTTGTTTGATGTGATTTTAGGCCTCGAGCGAGTTCGTATCATGTTTTAGGACATGTTGGTATAATTGGTTAAGGTCTCGAGGGCCTCGGGTGGATTGCGGAAGGTTAACAGAATGAATTTCGGACCAAAGAGTTGCTGAAATTTTCTGCAGAAAGCTATTTTGACAGCAACTAGTGCAATCGCGGAGCTGAATTTGGAAGATTATATCTCGAAATCTATAAGGAATCAAAACATAAAAGTTGTTTCTCTTTCATTCTAGTTTCCATAAAGTTAAACCATTTATAATTTGGACATTTTATCAGAAAGTTATGATCGACTGAAGATGGCTGGTGCAGTTTCGATAGAATTTTCTGATGCATGGAGCTGAGTTTAGAAGCTCATATCTCGGAATATATAAAGAGTTATATGGTGTGCAACCTATCAAATAAAATATCTTCGAGTCTAGCTTCTAAATTTTCAAACCGTTTGTCATTTGGATATTTCCACAAGGAGTTATGGGCGTTGTAACAGAAGGTGTACAGCAGGGGAAAATTGTTATAGGATGTACAACTTGTACAGTGCAAGGTACAACTCGATGAAGCCTGGGCAGATTGTTTTAAACACGAATTTTGGCCCATTTCTTTCATTTGGCTTGGACGATTTTGGAGAGCTCAAGGAGGGATTTTCACCAAGCAACACTAGGTAAGCGATTTCTTCCTTTTTTGAGTTAAATATGTGATCTTACATGGATTTAGACATGGAAAATTAGGATAAATTTGGGATTTTTGGGGAAGACCTAGAATTTGGAATTTTGGACTTTTACCTTGAATTTGAGCATGAAAATTAGAGCAAATTGTATATTTGAGTTAGTAAAGCTATGGGTAGCATTTATCTTCGAGAAATTTCCGAATTCGGGCACGTGGGCCCGAGGGCATTTTGGTCAACTTTTCGAGCGGAGTTGGGAACTTATATTATTTGAATTGTTACAAGTATTAGAGTGAATTTTTATTGGTTTAACCGGTGTTTGAATAGTTTTGGGGCGTTGTGCATCAATTGGAGTCGTTGGAAGTGCTTGGAAGCCGGTTACGGAAATTTCGGAGCGAGGTGAGTCTCCTTTCTAACCTTGTAAAAGGGAATTGTCCCCATAGGTGAAATAATTGATTATGTGCTCCTATTTGTGGGGGCTACGTACGCACGAGGTGACGAGAGTCCGTACGTAGCTACTAATATGTGTAAGTCCGGGTAGTCTAGGACTCAAAAGCATGCTATACTTGGAATATCTATGATCTTATTGACAGTTGAATTTCTTAAATCCTATCAAATTGGTAAATGAATTTGTAAGAGGATTAAACTTCATTTTCTTAAATCATTAAAAGAGAATTGTCTTTTATTTGGATAAATGTTCCCCGATAAATTCTTAATTTGCTGTTTGAGCACGTATTTCTATGTGTACCTACGTCGCATGTATGATTCGCGAGCAGGGTGATTGCTTAGTTAAATTTGACAGCGTCGCATTTATGATTCGCGAGCGGGGTAATAAATGCATCTATGGTTCGCGCCGTTTGACCCTCGGCAGTGCACATTTTACATTTATGTTGGATCGGGCCGTACGACCTCGGCATGAGTTGCGCATGCTTGTACTGCCTACCTTGAGATTTATTGAGATTGATAGGTGCTCTCCCCGACTTGAGATAATTGATAATTAATGGATTATGAATCCGGAGACTTTTAATAAAAAGGAACTTTTACCTGTTCCGTGGCTCATTTGAATTTACTGTCGTTCTTAATAAATCCGTGATTCATCTCATGAATAATATTATTATTGGACCATTAGTAAGTGTCGATGTTTCCATCTCGTCTCTACTTCTTCGAGATTAGGCGGGATACTTACTGAGTACAAGTTGTTTTCGTACTCATGCTATACTTGCTGTGCATTTTGTTGCACAGGTACAGGTATTACTAGTGGCCTACCGGGCATAGCAGCATGGATGATACGGAGACTAGGTGAGCTATATTTCTCGAGGCGACCCGCAGCTAGTATAGTCTCTCTCTCAGTATTGTATTTACTTTCTATCCAATTTGTGTTTCGTACAGTTACTGTACTTTATTCGATTTCTTAGAAATTGCTCATGAACTTGTGACACCGGGTTCTGGGATGATTATGAAGTATTTTGTATTAACTACTTAACATTCAATTAATTTGAAACGATTATCTTTTACTGGTAAATTTGAAGGAAAGTCATAGTTTTCAAGAGTATTAAAACGAGAATTTAATTAAGTACTTTGGTTGGCTTGCCTGATAGTGGTGTCCGGCGCCATCACGACCCTTAGTGGAATTTGGGTCGTGACAATATGGTATCAGAGCACTAGGATCTCTTAGGTCTCACGAGTCATGAGCAAGTCTAGTAGAGTCTCGCGGATCGGTACGGAGACGTCTGTACTTATCTTCGGGAGGCTACAGGGCTGTTAGGAGCACTTCCCTTCTCGATTTTCTCATCGTGCGACTTGATTCTTTGAGGCTTATGCCCTTGTTTCCTTCCTACTCAATCTTACGCGACGCGGACCCCTTGTTATAAATCGAGAATTGAAGAATTGTAATGGTACGACAGATGTGGTGCGGGATGTTTCTCCCGATATAGTTGGTGAGCTATTGTCGTCGCCTTGCGGAAGGATTTTTCTATCGTTTCGGCTCGATAGTTGTGCTTCTAAGAGCTTGGAGCCTATGCACAGGTTGCTATGATGCTCGCAATTGGTTATTGCACAGTATTGACTTGATGGTGGGAGACTTGCCTATGTGTTGGGGCGGTGAATGAGTTGAAAGGAAATCTACTCAGTGCACGATTCAAAGATATAATATTTCACTTCCGGCGGAGGAAAAACAATTGGCCTATGAATGTCCAGATTTGGGGTGATGGAGTAACCAGACTTGGTAATTTCGAGCGTGGTGGAATTTTTATCTACGATGTAGTGTCGTCGTCCTCGATTGTATGTGTTAAGTTTGCCGGTGTTATGGTCTTCTGCAATTCGCCCTTGGGGTAGGATATTGTGAAATAATATTGGAGAAACGACTGTTGGATATCGCGGGGTGCGGTGGTTCAGGATTGAATCGGTGTTTCTAATGTCGACGGCTCGAGAAAGATGATATCCGGAAAGGTTTAAAGTTAGTAAGCGATTTGTGGGTCCAAGTGCTACGAAGATAGATTTTATTAGGGCAACAACTGAGCAGCAAAGGAGGAAGAAGGACATGTGGGAAGTGTCAGGCGATGGTTAAACTTCCAGAAGGCCAGGTATAAGAAGTGAAGGTCGAGTAATTGATAAAAGGAGTGAGTTCCGCTAAAGTGGGAGAGTGGCACACGATGATTGGGTCTACGGATTTAATTTGAAGCATAGGCTATTACGCGGCAGGAGAATTGATATGACGGAAAGGAGCTGCTTGAAATGAAGAAGGATACAACATAACTTTGAATTGGAAGGATGTTGCCGCACATTTAACTGATGTCCACGAGGGGTGAATGGTCTTGTACAACTAGAGAGTGAGCTCGAACTCAGGTGGGTTATCTCCAGTGAGCAGATCAGCGGTCGTATGATTGGCAAAGCTTCTGCGAAGAATTCTATGAGTTATACAGCAAAGTGATCGGTCGTGCGAATGTGGTTGATGATTCGGAGTATAAAAGGGGATTTTGTGGAAAAATTCTGAGAATTTTGGCAGTTGATTCCGCAAGGTTGTATCAATAAGAGAGAAGAATCCTGGCGAATTCCAGAGTTGTATAATAGTGGCTTCAAGCTAAGTGGGAGAGCCCCACCTCTTGTGATTGGGTTGCATGGTTAATTACTTGCGAGGTTTCTGGGTATTAGCATATTGATGGGTTAATTCAGCTATGGGAAAAGAACATAAGTGGTAATCTGAGCAAAAGAATTTGTTAAAGGTGTGCTATGGTTGGCCTTATTGGCTCATGCTCAGACTTGGGGAAGGAATCAGGATTTATGCCCTATATAAGTGCGGGTTTCAAGGAAAATGATTCGGCCGGGTGCTTCATCGAGAGGGTATTCATGTGCTAGAAGATTTCATGGAGTTTATTATATTCGGGGCCAAGTCAGAGCGGGTGGCTCTCAACAACGGTCCTAGTGGATTCAAGGGGATAAAGTGTGGTGCCTAATGATTTCGAGCCTATAGGTACAGTTGAGAATAAAGCTTTGTAGCATCTTATGAGAAGGTGCCTAGAATGTTCTATGATGTTTTGACCTGCA
Source organism: Nicotiana attenuata (assembly GCF_001879085.1). Classification (NCBI taxonomy): domain Eukaryota; kingdom Viridiplantae; phylum Streptophyta; class Magnoliopsida; order Solanales; family Solanaceae; genus Nicotiana; species Nicotiana attenuata. The sequence continues at coordinate 42,727 of NW_017674890.1, forward strand.
GTGTAGCAATTGGGAGGTATGAAATGGTTCGTGGGGTTTGAGACAGCATGGTCTCGAGATTCACGATCACTCAGGATGAGTGCGGATGAAGTGTGTTATGTGTTTAATGGAGTATTATTATTTCTAAGGCAATAAAGGATAAATTGGAAGAAGATAGACTGGTTGGCCATAGTTAAATTGGCATATTGGTGGTAGTAATCAGTTCCTCTGGCAAATTATGCAAATGATTGGTGGCTTAGAACACTACTTAAAGATTGGCATGTTGGGCGCAGTGGGTGGTATAGAATTGGAAGTGAGGATCAAGGTTGTAGCTTGGTGTTGACAAGGATGTCACGAGCTCGGATGAGCAGGAAAGAGGTTTTAAAATGATTAGAGTAAGCTGGCATTGTCTTCAGCGTCACCTGGGATCGGTGTTTTGTGAGAGAGGCTTTGCATCCTGGTTATGGATTCTTGATCGCTTTTCAGCGTTAGTGCAGCCGGTAGCCTGGATGTGCAGGCTTGTTATCTATTACGGAAGATCGTGGGAGCGTGTCCCACGGGAAGATTATATAAGTGTGGCAGGTAGTCACTTGATTGATTGGAGAATGAAACCAAGTATGAAGATTGTGGCGATATGGTTAATTTGAGGATTTATGCCTAGAGGGCACTCGGTTTATTAGGTTGTGGACCGTGGATGATTACTTTGGTTATGATGGTTCTTGTGTGTTATGGGGAAAAGGGGTTATTATGGACCCAGAAAAGATTATTGGCCTAGTTCGGTATGATCAGAATCGGCTTGAGGTCTGTGGATGGATTTAAATATGAATATGCGCTCTATATCGGGCCGAATGTGTTCGTTTCAGCATAGCTCTCCTTATGGAGGAGTATTCGGGCCTTGGATTTTATTTCGTTGTTGGCTACTTCATGTAATGCTATATTGTGTCGTGTGAGTTGCGAAACGGCTTGGTAAATTTCTTATGTGTTGAAGTTCCGCGAAGCGATGATGTTATATGAGCAGGATGGCTCTCGAGATTCAGATCTTATATCGCACCTCAGTTGTGCTTGAGTTTTGTAGCCTATGGAACTATATGTCTGCCCAGGGATGGTATTATGCACTTAGCGTGCTTGTGACCGATATTCGGTATTTTGTTGTAATGAGCAATTTAGCTCGATGTATATCTCCTTATGTGAATTCTATGTGTGGATCGGGTGGCACGCCGCCATGAGTATGTTATTTGGATCGGGTTGCACGTCGCAACAGTGTGATGTTAAGTACAGTTTTCTATATGCTATTTTTGTATGCCTTGCTTCCTATTTTCTAAGGAAAGTCCATATTAGTGCGTGAGTTGAGTAGTTCCTTCCAGAATTCGTTTTCCTTTTGTCACGTTCGAGTTCATAGCCAAATGGCACATTATGGCATCATATGAGACTTTTGATCATGTCCGGGGTGGCTTATTGCCTGAGCGGTTCGTACTGGGTGAGACGAGATCATTGGATTTAGGATCAGTGCAATCTGATTATATGAAGTATATTAAGGAGCAAAGACCATTATTTAGTTCAGAATGAGGTGATGGTTCTTGTCAGGAGTATAGACCCAATGATTTGTTGATTCGGCAGTTGGGTATGAATTTCTACACACCTCTTCCGTCTTGGCGGTATTGTAAGGGTTAGAGCAAGACCTATGTAGGTCATGAGGTGCAATGGGAGCATCAGATTCGTGGAATTTCAACTAATTTAATCAGAGAATGTTATTATGGTCCTGTGAGTAAAGTGGTGCAAGGTGTGAATTCAGCTAAGGTATGCGGTCATGATTTGGTGCTGTGGGTAGTTATTGATACGGTGAGCGTATGTTGGAACAGGCCTGGCAAAGAATTCCGGATGTAGGAATTGGGCTCTAAGGCTTATTTGCTTAAGCGAAAAAGGATATCTTCAGATTGATCGAGCTAGGGTGCCCAACTGAGTTGTGGTAGCACGGGTAGGTGTTCGAGGTGTTAAACAGTGATTTCGAACAACCCCAACACAGTTCTTAGCACGTTCGAAGACGAACGTATATTTAAGTGGGAGAGAATGCAACGACCCGACCGGTCATTTTGAGCTCTGGCGCATTGCTCAGCAAGGTCCATGAGCAGCTTCACTTCAGGTATTATGACTTGTACGCATGGTCGGAATTTAATTCTGGGGAATTCGGAGTTGATTTGGAAAGGGAATTCTCATTTCAGAAGCTTTAAGTTGAAAGAATTGACTAAGATTGGATTTCAGAGTAAACGACCTCGGAATCGGGATCTGAAGGTTCCAGTAGGTTCTTATGATGATTTCGGACTTGGGCGTATGCCCGGATCGGGTTCTGAATGACCCGGGAGCGTTTAGGCGCCTATTGTGGAAGTTAGCATTTTGGAAGAAATTTCATAAGTTTGGGTTGAAGTGCATTTCAGTGTTACCGATGTCCCTTTGGGATTCCGAGTCTGGGAGTAGCTTCGTATGGTGATTCTGGAGTTGGGAGCGCGATTGAAAGTGAATTCGGAGGTTCGTAGGTCATTTTGAAGTCAATTGGCTAAAGATAGAAATTTGAAGGTTTTTGAGAAGTTTGACCGAGAGTTTGACTTTTTGATATCGGGGTCGGATTCCAATTCCGAAAGTTGGAGAAGGTCCGTAATGTTGAATATGACTTGTGTGCAAAATTTGAGGTCAATCGGACGTGATTTGACGGGTTTCGGCATCGAATGTAGAAGTTTGAAATTTCAAAGTACATAAAGTTTGGATTGGAGTACGATTCATGATTTCGACATTGTTTGATGTGATTTTAGGCCTCGAGCGAGTTCGTATTATGTTTTCGGACATGTTGGTATACTTGGTTAAGGTCCCGAGGGCCTCGGGTGGATTTCGGAAGGTTAACGGAATGAATTTCGGACCAAAGAGTTGCTGAAATTTTCTGCAGAAAGCTGTTTTGACAGCAACTAGTGCAATCACGGAGCTGAATTTGGAAGCTTATATCTCGAAATCTATAAGGAATCTGAAAATTTGCAAAACGTAAAAGTTGTTGACCTTGCATTCTCGCTTCTAGAAAGTTAAACCATTCATGATTTGGACATTTTATCAGAAAGTTATGATCGATTGAAGATGGCTGGTGGAGCAGTTTCGACAGAATTTTCTGATGCATGGAGCCGACTTTAGAAGCTCATATCTCAGAATATATAAAGAGTTATGTGGTGTGTAACCTATTAAATAAAAGATCTTCGAGTCTAGTTTCTATATCTTCAAACCGTTTATCATTTAGATATTTTCACAAGGAGTAATGGGCGTTTTAACAGAAGGTGTACAGCAGGGGAAAATTGTAATAGGATGTACAACCTGCACAGCGCAAGGTACAACTCGATGAAGGCTGGGCAGATTGTTTTAAACACGAGTTTTGGCCATTTCTTTCATTTCTTTCATTTGACTTGGACGATTTTGGAGAGCTTAAGGAGGGATTTTCACCAAGCAACACTAGGTAAGTGATTTCTTCCTATTTTTGAGTTAAATATGTGATTTACATGGATTTAGGCATGGAAAATTAGGATAAATTTGGGATTTTTGGGGAAGACCTAGAATTTGGAATTTTGGACTTTTACCTTGAATTTGAGCATGAAAATTAGAGAAAATTGTATATTTGAGTTAGTAAAGCTATGGGTAGAATTTATCTTCGAGAAATTTCCGAATCCGGGCACGTGGGCCCGATGGCATTTTGGTCAACTTTTCGAGCGGAGTTGGGAACTTATATAATTTGAATTGTTACAAGTATTAGAGTGAATTTTTATTGGTTTGCCCGTTGTTTGAATAGTTTTGGGGCGTTGTGCATCTGGAAGGTCTTGGAAGCCGGTTATGGAAATTTCGGAGCGAGGTGAGTCTCCTTTCTAACCTTGTAAGAGGGAATTGTCCCCATAGGTGAAATAATTGGTTATGTGCTCCTATTTGTGGGGGCTACGTATGCACGAGGTGACGAGAGTCCGTACGTAGCTACTAATATGTGTAAGTCCGGGTAGTCTAGGACCCAAAAGCATGCTGTACTTGGAATATCTGTGATCTTATTGACAGTTGAATCTCTTAAATCCTATCGAATTGGTAAATGAATTTCTAAGAGGATTAAACTTCATTTTCTTAAATCATTAAAAGAGAATTGGCTTTTATTTGGATAAATGTTCCCCGATAAATTCTTAATTTGCTGTTTGAGCATGTATTTCTATGTGTACCTGCGTCGCATGTATGATTCGCGGCAGGGTGATTGTTTAGTTAAATTTGACCGCGTCGCATGTATGTTTCGCGAGCAGGGTTCATCTATGGTTCGCGTCGTACGACCCTCGACAGTGCACATTTTACATTTATGTTGGATCGGGTCGTACGACCTCGGCATGAGTTGTGCATGCTTGTATTGCCTGCCTTGAGATTTATTGAGATTGATTGCTGCTCACCCCGACTTGAGATAATTGTTAATTAATGGATTATGAACCGGAGACTTTTAATAAAAAGGAACTTTTACCTGTTTCGTGGCTCATTTGAATTTACTGTCGTTCTTAATAAATCCGTGATTCATCGCATGAATAATATTATTATTGGACCATTAATAAGTGTCGATGTTGCCATCTCGTCTCTACTTCTTCGAGATTAGGCGGGATACTTACTGAGTACACGTTGTTTTCGTACTCATGCTACACTTGCTGTGCATTTTGTTGCACAGGTACAGGTATTACTAGTGGCCTACCGGGCATAGCAGCATGGATGATACAGAGACTAGGTGAGCTGTATTTCTCGAGGCGACCCGCAGCTAGTATAGTCTCTCTCTCAGCATTGTATTTACTTTCTATCCAATTTGTGTTCCGGACAGTTACTGTACTTTATTCGATTTCTTAGAAATTGCTCATGCACTTGTGACACCAGGTTTTGGGATGATTATGAAGTATTTTGTATTAACTGCTTAACATTCAATTGATTTGAAACGATTATCTTTTACTAGTAAATTTGAAGNTATTTCCTCTAGATTTTGCTATTTGTGCCAATGAAAGCTAAGAGACGTGGGCGCTGTTTTTGAACCATATGAAAGAGCACGTTGTGAAACAGCGTTTCGGTATCTGTCTAATATCTGATCGGCATGGTGGTATCTTAAGTTCTGTGGAGAACTTGCCTGCATGGAAAGAACCTTATGCCTACCATCGTTACTGTGTTAGGCATCTTAAAGCCAATTTCCAGAAGGCATATCCCAATAAGGATCTACATGATTTGATGTGGATGGCAGCAACAGACCACCAACAACATAAATTCCGGAGGCACATGGAATATATCAGGCAAGAAGACGAGGCAGCCTATCGTTGGTTAATGCGACATGACCCTGAAAAGTGGACTTTGCATGCGGATGGTGGCAGACGATGGGGAACTCTGACTACAAATGTGTCAGAGTCTTTCAACGGGTTATTGAAGTCGGCAAGAGGATTGCCTGTCACAGCCATGGTGCGGATGTCGTTCAAGCAGATGACAGAGAGGTTTGTTGAAAGGTCTTCTGCTGCAACATCATTGATGGAAAGGGGTGTTGAATTTATGCCAGTGCCGATGACGAGATTTGAGAAATACAGACAACGAGCACATTGGCATTCATTTTTGCAGTATGATAGCGAAAGAAATGTTTTTGAAGTTCGCACCGCTATCCATCAGAATCGGGGTAATAATATGCATACTGTAAATGAATCTGCAAGGTTATGCTCTTGTGGAAAATGGTCCATCTACCACATGCCTTGCTCACGTGCCATCAAGTGCTTTCAACAAGTTGGTTTAGGTGCAACCAACTATTTTGATCGACAATATAGTGTTTCCAAGTACCTAAACACATATAGTGGTCAGTTGCAGCCACTGGGTGCTGAGCATTATTCCTGAACCATTTAAAATGGTGTGTAACAAGTCCTATTTGCGTAAAATACAGGTGCAGAAGAGAACGTGTATACGGAACCAAATGGATGTTAGTGATACAGTTTGTGCGCGAAAATGTGGTATATGCTCGCAAACAGGACACGACCGTCGAAAATGTCCTTTGGGTGGCAACAGTAATCAAGCTCGGGGTGGGTGTTCTTCTAGTGTACCTAACTACCCATGAGTTGATGTTGTAATAATTAGTTAATATGTGTATGTTGCCTGATTTATGAAATAAAATTATGATTGTAATAAAATAATTTTTTTGCCAAGTCCAGCACATTACCACTCTTCTATATATAAGAAAAATAAAGATGCTTTGACATTAACATAATTCAACTTTCACAATATTTGGTTTGATTCTAGATAATGGAAGAAATATCGGTCCACTTATTTCACCTTTTTTTCTTTTTCGTTATTTTTCCTCTAGGAATATTTAAATGTAACACGAATTTCCATTTAGTATGTGTGTGTTGTCTTGTCGAACTGAAAAAGCTTACCAACTAACATAAAGTAGTCTTATTAATATCATGATATTTAACACGCTAAATATAGCGCCATTATACCTGGCGTTATGTGTGTGTTGTCTTGTCGAACTGAAAAAGCTGACCAGCTGACATAAAGTAGTCTTGTCAACATCATGATATTTAACACGCAAAATATAGTGTCATTATACCTGGCGTTATGTGTGTGTTGTCTTGTCGAACTGAAAAAGCTGACCAGCTGACATAAAGTAGTCTTGTCAACATCATGATATTTAACACGGAAAATATAGCGCCATTATACCTGGCGTTATGTGTGTGTTCTCTCGCCTATAAATAACGGGCTCATTGTAGTCATTTTGTGTGCTCAAAATTTACTAAACGCAAATATTTCATTAAAAGAAAGATTTTTTTTTACTAAAAGGAAATATTTCACAAATGGCTCAACCTCTTCGTCCACCAATGTGCTATTATGGAAAAGAATGCGTGATAAACAGTTGTTGGGAAGGTCGTGATGTTGGATGCCGCTACTGGCACTGTATGAACAGGTTGTACAAGGTTCCCGACGAACCTATGTGTGAATTTGATGAATGGGTTGATGAACCATGTTATCAGGAATGCTACAGAGAACAACTGCAATCTCTTCATAATATGTGGTTATGCCAACTGGGAGTACAAAGAGAAAGCGATAGAATTATTACAGAAATGAGGGAGAAACTGAAGGAGGTAGGAGATGAAAAATGGAGAGCAGAATGGAATTGTGAAGCACAGAAGGAACGTAAAAAAAATATAAACGGGAACTTGCGGAGGTGAAGGCGAGAGTGAAAGAGTTAGAAGAAGAAAAAGAACAAATGGAACAACGATTTAAGTGGTTGGAGCGGAGAATAAATGGCAGCCGGGACTAAACAATGGCCTGTATGTGTTTAGTGTATTTTTCATATTTTATGTATTTTTATTATGTTGGCATGTTATGTTTGTGTTTGTGTTGTACTAATGTTTTCCTTGTTTGTTGTACTAAAATTTATTTTAATTGAAGTGGCATTTAAGTTTAAATGCTTGTGTTGTTATACGAAACAATAAAACACATGAAGAACTAAAAAAATTAATGGACATATTCGATTAAATATTGTTGTTAATATATACAAAAATATTATTTACACCAAATAAAAAAAAGGAAGGCCGACTCAATGTGTCCCGCATCTGGTGTGTCTTAATGTAGTCGTCGGCCTGAGACGTATCCCCTCCCGCCCAGGTGCGCTATCAGGATCATCATCATTAAGTTTTCTCCTTATAGCCGGATGCGGCGCAGGATGACATGTATCGGTGGTGCTGTCAGGTCCAGTAGAAGGCTACATAATAATATAAAACTTAGTTTAGAAAACTACATAATAATTCATAACAATTTATATTATCTTACCATAATCGTGTCTGGATCCTGAATGTAGTCATCTGTCGCAGCATCACATGAAGCCTGAAAAAGGAAATTAATATAGTGTAACAAAATAAATAAGTTATAGTTAAAACAAATTCAAATTCAATACTAATAAACTCATACCTGCGCATGTGAAGAGCTGCCATAACTCAGTCGGCGCCCACTAAATAAATCTCGGGTCGGTCGACCCTCATCAGTGGTAGACGGGCCAGGGAAATATCTACCCCAATCCGCTCCTTGAAAATCCGAGCCCGTGATCAATAGTTGACCCGATGGGGTCGTCTGTGATGGCACTGGAGTGTCAAAAATTCCAAGGCTGTAAGACGGCATGTCAGTCTCATGCATGCCACCTGCCATATCAGCAGCAACATCATCATCAGGAGCATCATAAAAAAAAAAGAAGAGAGATATCATTTGGGTCCTTCAAATCATCATTTTAACATTTTGAAAAATTTCAGAATTTTCCCCAAATTTTCCTTTGGATTCTCATGAACATTTGATGTTAAATCTAAGATATAATCACAAAATATAGTTGGAAATTGATTAGAGACACTTACCCAATGATTTGGTCATGAAAAATCTTCTCTCAAAATTGCCTCACCTCGACTCTAGAGTTCAAAAATATGAAAAATGAAGCAAAAACCGGAATCCAACCTTAGCAGGCTGCAGATGTCGCATTTGCGACCATGGGTTCTGCAAATGCGAACTCGCAAAAGCGAAGAAATCTTCGCAAATGCGAAGCTTTGAAGAATCCTGTTAAGGTCGTATTTGCAACACGAAACATCTCAAATGCGAAAGTCGGCTTTCGCAAATGCGGTAGCCTCATCGCAAATGCGATAAATTCCCAAGCCGCCTAGGCATCGCAAATGCGATGGTTCTTCGCTAATGCGATGACCGCATTTGGCGACCAGAACATTGCAAATGCGAAGAAAAACCAAAACCAGAAAAATCAAAAATTCATGAGAGTTATTCCGAAATCACTCCGAAACTACTCCGAGACCTCGGGCTCCAACCAAGCACCTACACAAGTTTGAATACATAACACAAACTCGCTCCGCGAAGTCGGAACATCAAAAATAACCTAATAAACCTACGAATCGGATGCCAAAACGCATGAAAATCACTATGAACTTCTAGAATTGCAACCAAGCGTCCGAACCATATCAATTCAACTCCAAACGACACCAAATTTTGTAGGCAATTCCCAAAGACATAATGGAAGTGTTCCAACTTTCGGAATCGCATTCTGACATCGATAACACAAAAGTCAACTATTGGTCAAACCTCTCCATTTTCCAAACTTCAACTTTTCGAACTTTCGCCGAAATGCCTCAAATCACCCTACGGGGCCTCCAAATCCAAATCCGAAGCCACGCTAAGTCCAAAAATCACCATACGAGCTACTAACATCATCCAAAACTCATTTTGGAGTCGTTTTACAAAAAAAGTCAAATCGGTCAAATTCTCACCGCTTGAGCTTCCAAAACTAGATTCCTTCTTCCAATTCGATCCGATTCATCCCTGAATCAGAATCCAACCATGCACGCTAGTCAATACACCATAATATGAAGCTACTCGTGACCAATCAACTGCCGAACCGGACATAATTTCTCAAAACGACCAGTCGGGTCATTACATCCTCTCCACTTAAACATACGTTAGTCCTCGAACGTGCCGGTAGTAGCGTTCTAATGCCCATCAAAACCACTACATGAGCTCATATACGTACACTCGGGTTCGTTTCTCCATCACCCAAACCTATGTAGGACTTGACAATAGCCAACTCAACTGAAGGTCTCACCTCATCCTTAGTCCATAATCTTAGGACAGAACCCAAACCCAACATCTGAAATTCATCTTAGGACCGAATCGCACATTATCACACTGCATAAACTTGAACAAGCTGAGGTCGAGCCAAAATTCCATCCAGAATACAATCACATGCTGTTCCATACAACTCAAATGCCCGAAGCAATAAGCTCTTACCATCATAAGCTGCTCAAATAACATCCTAGATGCCGTAATACACTTCACATTGAATATAAACCTTGTTCCGGACCTCCACAACACTGCCCATGATAAAGAAACATGCGGAAATTCATAGCTGCCCATGAAGTCAACAAGTTCAAGAAGCTCTCTCGCTCGCCAAGGTTCCATTACCCAAATCTTAGCAAGAAACACCCTCATACTTCCAACACTCCTCACCCCCATAACCATAGTACTAATTTCAGTTCTAAGAACCTCATCTTAGCCAATACAAGCAGCCCAACTAACAACTCATCAACGGAACCACACGGATTCTCACACCTCAATATTCATACACCAATTCAGCAATAACTTAATGATGCAACACAAATAAAAGGAAAGAAGGTAGAAGAATTATCTAACAAGTATAACATGTGCCACAACAAAAGTATAGTTTTCATTAAATCGTCCCACAGAGGGAAAATAGAACACCAAATAAACACAAGGAAAGGGTATCCCCACATAACATTCCGCTGTGGTGTGTGCAGTCCGCTCCAAATACTCATCGAGCCAAAATGATCCGGGTTTCACTAATCATCATGAGTACTGATATCAAGCACAGCAAAGTGCACAATTATAACTGTGAGAAGATGAATGAAACAAATAAATAGACATGGAAGAAAGAAAAGCACGACTAAGGTGCAACGAGCAGATCAACCACGAGGGCTATCTCGCCCGCATAGCCATAGGCCTGCAATAGAATTACAACACTGCATGGGGAAATAATCATACAACCTCACCGCCTAACACGGCATAAAAGAGTAGCACATAACATAGGCTAGGGCAAAAACAATATCCATTCTGCTGATAACATAACCATAATGACAATCTCACAGGAGCACACCAAACTTGACCTGATACAAAATACATATTCTCGTTGAGCTTCCAAATAGCCCCCAACCAAATCCTGATCCTTCCCAATTAGGTAATATTCTTCAAAAATCCGTAGCAACCTATCGATAATACATGCTATTAATTATACCATTCTCAACATTTCTTCACATCCACAACAGGAAATTAGTCCACATAATGGGGACATCTAGCCCCAAAACCTCAGAATACTAAATTTCCTACCCGACTCAACTACGCAATTCATATGGCTGATACATCACTCACATCCCAGCATCCTGTCTAAGGCACCTATACAGAATTTCCGGTCGCGTAACAAGACATGAACCTCGAAAGCCTCAAAACCCAGTAATCATCCATGCCACTAGCCACCTACCCGCAAACCACAACTTCAAGGTCCTTTCCAATAATGCACACTCTTCACATATGATAGCCAACAGTGCCAACACTCTATTAATTTCTGATACTTATTTAGGAGAAAGCCACAATGTACAACATATTCCTTATGCCATAGCAGCCAGCCGACTTAAAGCCATTGCCAAACCATCGAGAACCATCCAAGATCGCCCACATGCATGTAAGCTATCAAACTCCACCTCCCAACTCAACCGAGTCACAACAAACCATCCAATCCAAGAGTACTACGGCATAGGCCGGTAGGGAATCCCCATTCAAAATAACCATTACTTCCATTACCATGACTGACCTTGATCGCAGCCAACTCCGCACCAATAAAAGTTTAGCAAGGAGGGTCGCAATAGCTTTTACCCCGATTTATGGGTCGTGATCGAATCCAACAGAGAGCTAGGATTGGAGTTGGGGTATCTACTTAGCTTAGGATCGCGTGTGTGTTCTTAATTGGTCTTCTCATAATTTTTGGGGTTTTCTTTTATTAACTACTATTATAAAACTACTAATTAGAATTGAAACTAGATTACGCTAAGAGATAATTGCTAAGAGTTTGTATCTTAATTGGATTAAGGGCTTTAGGGTAGTGAATTTTACCTAGGTGGCTAATTGACGGGTATTGCTTCTAAGCTTGATTGACATGATTGGGGAAATATGTATAACCATTGCACAATTTTACCCATCTCACACCTCTCGGTCGAAAAGAGTGATTTTGCCCAATTGACTCTCGAGAGACCAATTGGGTAGCGCAAATTAGCTCAAGCAACTAGGGTTCAAGTTGGGTATCACTCTCTCGAGGTTTACTCTTTAATTGGGACTATCATTCTCTTGAGTCCTTCCCAATTCCTTGTTGGGTCAATTTTGGAGACTTAGGCTCTCTCTCTCTCAGGAAGAGCCAAGTCAACTTAGCACAAACAGTGTTTGCAACCACCAATTCATAAATTAAACCATAAAATTGACCAAATACACACCCATAGTCAATCTAAACTTAAATCACAACACCTATCAATTACCCACACTAGGTTGAGCCACAACCCAAGCTAATGGATTTAAGCTACTCATGCTTGAACAAGAAAATAGAGAAATAGCTGAAGAAGAAGGCATATTAATTAAACACTAAAGAAAATACAGAGAATTTTATCGTTAGAAGTTAAGCTAAAATGCCAAAAATGGCTACAGATGAATTCTCTCAACA
>NW_017674890.1:55052-81764 GCF_001879085.1 Nicotiana attenuata
GTTCTCACGAGCGCAGCTGCTAAAATAAAATAACTGATGCCCTAAAAATGGAAAAAGGTTCTATTTATACTAAGCTGGAAAAACTGGACAAAAATGCCCCTGCGGGGTCAGTGCGGGCCGCACAAAATGGACTGCGGCCACACTAGGCTCTTGGACTTCAAATCCTGGCTCTCTAAACTTGGGCTCCGCGGACCGCGCAGAGTGGACCGCGGCCACGGAGGTAGCCAGCGCGGTCCGCACAAACATGACCGCGGACCGCATGGCCTTGAACCTTGGCAATTTCAACTCTCTGAAGTTCTCTTCCGTGAACCGCACATAATGGCAGTGCGGCCGCGGAGCCTTCACCGCGGACCACACAACGTGTATTGCGGCCTCGTTGCTTGAAGCTTGGTTTTGCCATTCTCTGAATCTACCTAGTACGGACCGCACAGAATGGACTGCGGCCGCACTAGGTTTTATGCCTTACAATCTGCTCTCTGAATCTCCCTAGTGCGGACCGCACAAAATGTAGTGCGGCCGCACTAGGCCTGTTTGTCCTGAGTTTGCCTTGTTTTTGGTACTTGTGCAGATTTCACTCCTTTTGAGCCGATCTTTGACATTTTGTCACTTTGTCGATCAAACCTGCAATCAAGCACAACCTATGAGCCTTTTCGGACTATTTTGTAACAATTTATAATCAAAGCGTAAGCAAGAAGGAGCATAAAACACGTCAAAATCCCTAGTTATCAACCCAACACTACTAAACTGACCCATTTCTTCGGATAGTCGATATGCAATAACCCCAATTAAGGCCCCAAATACAGATGATCCAACCACGAACCACGTAGCCCAAAAGTTCATAAACCACCACATTTCCTCTGAAGCACCCTGTTCTGCCGCAACCACAATACCCACGCTGAATAGACCTTCTGTGAATCTGAAGTCGTTTCTCCGACTCCCCTTGATACTGAAATGTAGATTCATTAACGACACAGAAACACCGTAAGCCCCGATATCATCCCACGTAAGATCTCTGACCTTAGTCATATACAAATTCCGGAACCTACCAATACCACATATACACATACCTCAGGCCAAAACTTATGCAAATCTCTGCAATCTAAATACCGCTAATGGACTCCTCCACTTGACGCGAAGCCATAGAAAACATCATCTGATGATCCGCAAAATTAACCTTTACAGCTCGTACAACACAAATCACAAGGTACTCCAATACCACCAATTATCCCCAAATCAACACCCACCCCGTGATCTCGCCACAATCTCGACGACTAGCCGACCAATTAAACCTTCTCAAGCTCGTACTCCTCAACCAGATGCCTGAACTTGCTGCACCTCCATATGAACAACTGAATAGTCTCTCAATAGCTTTGTATCTTCAGTCTGGACAACACGTTGAGACAATGTCTGAGCATCCCTAACTCCCTCGCAGCCCGTCTGTAGCATCACGAGCCACTGGCGCATAGCGGACACTGAGAGCGCAATATCATACACGAGTTGATGGAAAAGAACGTAAGTTATATACTTCAAGCTGAATCAATATCACACGATAAGGAATGAAAGAAGTAAAATTTGCTAATAATTCTGTAGCCTCTCAAAGATAAGTACAGACGACTCTGTATCGATCCGCAAGACTTTACTAAACTTGTTTATGACTTGTAGCACCTACGAACCTAGAGCTCTGTTACCAACTTGTCAGGACCAAAAATCCCTCCAAAGGAGTCGTGATGGCACCTAGCCTCTAAAGTAGGTAGCCTAACATTTACAGAAATAATATTGATATTCACTAACTTCAAATTATATAACTCTGAACAATTACAATTCCCAAAACCGGTAGTACAAGTCATAAGCCTTTCTAGGAGAAGTTATACATAATAAATACATCATTGTTCCAGAACAAAAGGAACAAATGGGAATAAGTACAATGAAGGTGACTCTGAGGCCTGCGAACGCAATATCATGTTTACCTTGAGTCTCCACCGCGACGATCCGCACAGCTACTACCGATCAAATACCTGGATCTGTACAAAAAATATACAGAAGTGTAGTATGAGCACACCACAGTGGTGCCCAGTAAGTATCAAGACTAACCTCGGTGGGGTAGTGACGAGGAACAGTCAAGACACCTACTAGTCAAATAAATTGAACAGGATATGATAATGAACTACCAAGATAATGATAACAAAGTAATATCAATAGCAGGGGAAAAAACCAACTACAAACAGTAGAAACAATAAAGGGGAACACAGATAGTAACGAACGATAATCAAGTAAATTAAGACCAACATAACTGGACACAGACAAGTAAGAATATGTTAAAACAAAGAAGGCGATGACAACTCAATCAATCACATCATTACCAATACAGCATCCCGACCATTTCAATCATCGGTGTCTCATGTCATAATATCAATTTCCACACCTTTAGGGTCCATAACCAATGCAATTAAGATGTTCAAGGAGTCTCATTTATATAACATAAAGTAGATTACAGCTTCTAAACCAATTAGGAAATCAGCAAGAAAAGATGAAGTTATTTCTTTGAAATTATTTTAATAAAGAAAATACCCTATTCAAATAAAATACAACATCGAATGAACTATTACCTTTTGATATAGGATTTAATAAATTTAAACTTAGTAGAAATTCCTTTTTAAGTAAGATTCAATATCATCGGGATAAGAAAAATTTAATTGAGAAACTAATTGAAATAAAACATAACATTTATAGGAATTTGAATTATCGAAAGGTGAATATATACACGGCGAGTTCAAATTTAATAATCATATATAATAGCGTAGTACTAATTCCTTTATTTTAAGTCATGATATTACTAATAACTTAACAGGACAGGAGGAAATGATTCAACGTAGTAAATTTACTTTAAAAATTAAGTCACCAGAGTAATAGTTTCAGGGAAAGAATTCAAGGAACAACAGCAAGTCAACAACTCAATGCCATAACCCGATCCTCACAACTCAGTGAAACTCAAAATACAAATTGTCAAAGTTTTAAACAAATGAACTAGGGTCTTCTCAGTATTCAACTATAACCAAATCCTAAATGAAATGTAAAACCACCGAATAACTTGTACAGTCAAGGAGGAATACATAAGCATATATATATATATATATATATATTTATATATATATATATATATATATTGATGTAGCGCGCATCCCGATCCCACCAATCCTCCCTTATTCCTCCGTAACAATTACAATAAAAGTAAATAATATATATTTGTTGCGGCGTGCAACCCGTTCCCACCAATTCTCCCTTATTCCTCCTTAACAATAACAATAAGAGTAAATAGTATATATATCACCATATCAGTAACAACATGATCATTCACCCTTATTACTCCTTGTTGCGGCGTGCAACTCGATCCCACCAGTCCATCCTTATTACTCCTCAATATATATCACCTTTATTCCTCCTGTTGCAGCGTGCAACCCAATCCCACCTGTCCACCCTTGTTACTTCTTGTTGTGGCGTGCAACCCGATCCCACCAGACAACATCAATTCTCCCTTATTCCTCCTCAACATATCAACAATTAGACATAGTTTAACATCAACAACAACAACAACAATTAAACAACCCAATCACAAGGATTTCTACCACCAAAAGTATGAGTACACGGCAACAACAGAATCATGGAAAAATAAAGAAGCACAATAACCTTTTCAAAAACAACAAGACATATAAGGCACGTGATAACTACACCGACAACCACAACAATTTGGACACATAGCATATAGGCATGGGGTCATAGAGGAATTCACAATTAAGAATAACAAAACAATAAGGAGGACAATCACTTCGATTAAGGTAAATAAAGACCAAGTAACAAGTAAGAGTTAGAGGAAAGCTAACAACGTCGTATGCAGCATATAGAGGTAAAACAAGCAATTAAGAAACCCAACCATATCGGGAAACTTCCCACTTAATGAACATATGCACCTAAGAACCCTAAAGGCAAATTTTCTACAAATTAGTCCGAGCACACACTCGTCACCTCGCGTGCACGGACTACAATTACCATAGAAGACTCAAATCCTAAGGGGGAGTCCCCCACACAAGGTTAGGCAAGATACTTACTTCATTCCGGCCAATTCAATACTCAATTTAGCTTTTCCTTTACCAATTCATCAATGCTCGGCTCAATCTAGCCAAAACAACTTGAATATATCAAACAATGCAAGAGAAAACTATCTCAATTAACAAAGCTATGATTCTTATACAATTTGCAAAAAGTCAACAAAAGTCAACACCCTGGGCCCGCACCTCGAAACCCGACAAAATTTACAAAAACAAAATACCCATTGCGATACGAGTTCAGCCATATAAAATTTATCAAATTCCGATATCATTTGTTCCTTCAAATCATCATTTTACATTTTTGAAAGATTTCCCAATTTTTCCCCAATTTTCCGTTAGATTCTCATGAATGTGATATTAAATCTAAGATATAATAACAAAATATAGTTGAAAATTGATTAGAGACACTTACCCAATGATTTAGTATGAAAATCTTCTCTCAAAATTGCCTCACCTCGACTCTAGGGTTCAAAAATATGAAAAATGAAGCAAAAACTCGGAATACCCATCTCTTAGCAGGATGCTGATGTCGCATTTGTCACGACCCAATTTCACCTCAAGTCGTGATGGCGCCCAGCACCGTTGTTGGGCAAGCCGATGCGTAAATATTAATAAATACTCATTTTACTTACTAACACAGTTACAACATTTTCTTAATCAGAAATTAAAGCATGCGATAGTAATCGACATTCAGAAATAGTTATACATCCCAAAAGAGTAGTCTACTAATGTGTGTGCCAAGACCTGGTGTCACAAGTGCATGGGCAGCTAGTACAAAAGAATAATACTACCCTACTGTCTAAAATAGAATAGACAGCCTAAAGTAAAGAAAAGACTCCATCGGGCTGCTGAGCGGAATAGGAAGGGAGCAGCTTACCGTGGAATCTCGAGCGGTCACGGATATGCACCAGCCTGGTAGTCAGATGTACCTGCCTCAGATCCTGTACAATTAAGTACAGAAGCGTAGTATGAGTACATAAACAATATGTACCCAGTAAGTATCCTGTCTAATCTCGAAGAAATAGAGACGAGAGGTCGACATGACACTTACTAGGGTCAAATAACATGATAGGTGATACACTAAACATGGATAGAACAATAAATAACAGTTTATAGCATGAAGCAACAAGTCCTTAACTAAGTGATATCACAGTTAGCCAATTACATTTCAAGGCATATAACAAGGTTCCATCCACAGCAATATGCCAGTCAACAAGCATACGCAAGTAGTGCCGAGGTCGTACGGCCCGATCCGACATAAAAATAAAGTGTGCACTGCCGGTGGGTCGAACGGCGCGAACCATAAATGCATCTATTACCCCGGTCGCGAATCATACATGCGACGCAGTAAAATGCATTTAAACACATCAACAAATAGACAAGACAGGCATCAGGAGAGTAAGTACTCACAACATGACAACTTCTCCCTTAAAAGGGCAAGAAATATAGTGTTCCACTTATTAGATTCGTTTACCATATTCAACAAGATTTAGGAAGTGTCGAATTAATCATAGAGTAACAAGAGCATCACATAAAACAAGCTTTTAGGGTCCTAAACTACCCGGACTTAAGCATAATAGTAGCTACGCACGGACTCTCATCACCAAGCGCGTACGTAGCCCCCGCATTTAATGACAAATTATTCAATTATTATACCTATGGGGACAATTCCCTCTTACAAGGTTAGATAGGAGACTCACCTCGCTCCAAAGTGCACTTCCAATACCAAGAACGAGCCCGAACTCTCAATTTGGAGCCAAACGATCCAAACCTAGTTAAATGAAGCAGGAACTAGTCAATACAGGCTCACAAGATCGCATTTTAACTATTAAAACAATTCCCCAACCTTAGACACAAGTTTCATCCGACCCCGGGCCCATGTGCCCGGGTTCCGACATTTTTCGAAGAAAGTTGTTTCTTGAAACCTAAGGATCAATAATATGTGATTTCTACTTCGTTTCATAACCAATTTCGTGGTAAAATCTAAGTTTTATAAAAACCCTAGGATTTGCTCTAACCCCTTGATTTCACCTAATCTTTCGGTGTTAATCTACCTAAAACTCGAGTATTAAACTTAGAAATAAGGGGGATGTACTTACCTCAAGTTGCAATGTGGAAATCCCCCCTCAAGAGCTCCAAAATCGCTCAATACATGAGTGCCAAATGGTTGAAAATGGCTGGAGCCCGTATTAAATGAAGCTCACTGCTTCAGCGATTTCCGCATCTACGGTTAGTGACTGCATCTGCAGTCCCGCTTCTGCGATAGGGAGGCCGCATATGCGGAATTGGCCAAGCGGACTGGGACAGCTTCTGCGGCTGAAGAGCCGCTTCTGCGGTTTGGCCTGCCCAGCCCTGGGCTGCATCTGCGATGGGTTGACCGCCCTGCGGTCTCGCACCTGCGGCTGACCAACCGCAGGTGCGGTTATGACAGCAACTGAATCTTCAGCACTTCTAAATTTTTTCCATCTTCACTCGAGCCTCGTCTGATTGACGCTCGGGGCTCCCGGGCCCCGCCCGAGCATACCGACAAGTCTGAAATCATGAAACGGACTTGATGGAACCTTCGAATCACCCGAAACAACGCTAAATCTAAGAATCACCCCCTAAAACCAATTGAATCAAACTTATGAACTTCATGTTCTTAATTCGCTTCCAACGAGCCGAAACGTACTTAGACTACTCGGATTGACACCAAATTTTGAGGGAAGGCCTTATATGTTATATTGGACCTGTACTGGGCTCCGAAACCAACATACGAGCCCGATACCAATGTGATCAATCATTATTTAGTTTCTTTAAATCCTTGAAATTTTAGTTTTAACAATTTCTAATAAAAATTCATTTCTCGGGCTAGGGACCTCGAAATTCGATTCTGGGCATACGCCCAGGTCTCATATTTTCCTATGGACCCTCCGGGACCGTCAAAACACAGATCCGGCTCTATTTGCTAGAAATGTTGGCCAAAGTCAAACTTGGCCTTTTAAGAAAATCTTAAGGATTCAAGTGGGCTTATATTAACCCAAACCCTTCCAAATCCCGAACCAACCACCCCCGCAAGTCATAAATTAGCTAAAGCAAGCGCGGGAAGTTTTATTTAGGGGAACGGGGTTCTAAAAAGTAAAACGACCGGTCGGGTCGTTACATTCTCCACCTCTTAAAGAAACGTTCGTCCTCGAACGGACATAGAAAATTACCTGAGGTACCGAATAAGTGTTGATATCTGCTCCGCATGTCCTCCTCGGACTCTCAGGTCACCTCCTCGACTGGTTGGCCCCTTCACTGGACCTTCACCGCTGAAATCTTCTTTGATCTTAACTTGCGATCCTGTCTATCAACAATGGCAACTGACTCCTCTTCATAACCCAAACTCTCATCCAGCTGAATAGTACTGAAGTCCAACACATGGGACAAGTCGGCATGATACCTCCGAACCATTGACACGTGGAAAACTGGATGGACTCCCGATAAGCTGGGAGGTAAAGCTAGCTCATATGCCACCTCCCCAACTCGCTTCAACACCTCAAATGGGCCGATAAACCTTGGGCTCAACTTGCCCTTCTTCCCGAACCTCATGACACCCTTCATCGGCGAGACTTTCAAGAGAACCTTCTCGCCGACCATGAATGATAGATCACGCGCCTTCTGATCCGCGTAACTCTTCTATCTGGACTGTGCCGTGCGAAGTCTTTCCTGAATTAGCTTCACCTTCTCCAGGGCATCTTTCACCAGATCTGTACCATACAACTTAGCCTCTCCGGGCTCAAACCACCCGATCGGAGAACGACATCGCCGACCGTATAAAGCCTCATATGGGGCCATCTCAATGTTGGACTGATAGCTATAGTTCTAAGCAAATTCGGCCAAAGGCAGGAACTGATCTCACTGTCCTCCAAAGTCAATCACACATGCCCTAAGCATGTCCTCCAGAATCTAAGTTGTCCTCTCTGACTGCCCGTCGGTCTAAGGGTGAAATGTTGTACTGAGCTCCACGCGGGTCCCCAACTCACTCTGAACGGCTCTCCAGAAATAGGAAGTGAACTGAGGGCCCCTATCTGATATGATGGAAATAGGCACACCGTGCAGCTGGACTATCTCCCGAATGTAAATCTGAGCCAACCTCTCTGAAGAGTAAGTAGTCACAATCGAAATAAAGTGTGCCGACTTGGTAAACCTATCAACAATGACCCATACTGCATCAAACTTCTGCAAAGTCTGGGTCGATCCCACTACTAAGTCCATAGTGATGCGCTCCCACCTCCACTAAGGAATGGGCATCTGCTGAAGTAGGCCACCTGGCCTCTGGTGCTCATACTTGACCTGCTGGCAATTCAAACACTTCGCCACACACTACACTATGTTCTTCTTCATCTGTCGCCACCAATAATGCTGCCTCAGGTCACGATACATCTTCGTAGTGCCTGGGTGTATAGAATACCGTAAACTATGAGCCTCCGCTAGAATCCTCTCCCTCAAGCCATCGACATTAGGAACACATAGGCGACCCTGGAGTCGCAGGACACCATCCTCACCAATAGAAAGCTCCTTGGTACTACCCTGTAGCATCGTCTCTCTGAGAGCTGCCAAATGCGGATCATCGAACTGCCGGACCTTGATCTCCCCCAATAATGAAGACTGGGCAATAACACATGCAAAGACTCGGCTGGGCTCTGAAATATCCAACCTCACAAGTCGGTTAGCCAAGGACTGGACGTCCAAAGCTAGTGGCCTCTCTGCCGCTGAAATGAAAGCCAAGATACCCATACTCTCTGCTTTCCTGCTTAAGGCATCCGCGACCACATTTGCCTTGCCCGGATGATAAATAATGGCAATGTCATAATCCTTCGGTAACTCAAGCAATCTATGCTGCCTCAAATTGAGATCCCTCTGCTTGAGCAGATTCTGCAAACTGCGATGATCAGCATAAACCTCACATGACGCCCCATACAGATAATGCCTCCATATCTTAAGAGCATGGACAATCGCCGCCAACTCCAGATCGTGCACAGGATAATTTTTCTCATGAATCTTCAGCTGACAGGAGGCATAGGAAGTAACTCGCCCCTCCTGCATCAATACACAACCCAAGACAATGCGTGAAGCGTCGCAATATACCGTATACATCCCTGAACCGGAAGGCAACACAAGAACTGATGCGGTAGTCAAAGCTGTCTTGAGAAAGCTCGCCTCACAATCATCGAACCAACGGAAAGGAGTACCCTTCTGGGTTAATCTGGTCAGAGGTGATGCAATAGATGAAAAGCCCTGCACGAATCGCTTGTAATAACCTGCTAACCCCGGAAACTCCTGATCTCGGTCACTGAAGTAGGACGTGGCCAACTCTGAACTGCCTCAATCTTCTTGGGATCCACCTTAATTCCCTCTCCTGACACAATATGCCCCAAGAATGCCACTGACTCTAGCCAGAACTCACACTTGGAGAACTTAGCATATAGCTTCTGCTCTCGCAAGGTCTGGAGCACTGCTCTTAAATGTTGCTCGTGCTCCCCCAGGCTACGGGAGTATATCAAGATGTCGTCAATGAAGACGATGCCAAAGGAATCAATATAGGGCCTGAACACTCTGTTTATCAAGTTCATGAATGCTGCCGGGGCATTAGTCAAGCCAAAGGACATCACCAGAAACTCATAATGGACATATCTCGTCCGAAATGCAGTCTTCGGAACATCCGAGTCCCGAATCTTCAATTGATGGTACCCTCACCTCAAGTCGATCTTAGAGAACACCCTAGCACCCTGCAACTGGTCGAACAAATCATCAATGCGCGACAACGGGTACTTATTCTTGATGGTAACCTTGTTCAACTGGCGGTAGTCAATGCACATCCGCATAGTCCCATCCTTCTTCTTCACAAATAACACTGGCGCACCCCAAGGTAATACACTGGGCCTAACAAACCCCTTTTCTAGCAACTCCTCAAGCTACTCCTTCAAATCCATCAGCTCTTTCGGAGCTATACGGTACGGTGGAATAGATATAGGCTGGGTGCCTGGAGCCAAATCAATACAGAAATCAATATCGCAATCCGGTGGCATGCCAGGAAGATCTGAAGGAAACACATCGGCGAACTCCCAGACTACTGGAACCAAATCAATCGTCGGAGACTCTGCGGTGGTGTCCCGAGCATAAGCTAGATAAGCCAAACACCCCTTCTCGACCATTTGCCGAGCCTTCAGGAAAGAGATAACCCGACTAGATGTATCAACTGTGGAACCCTTCCACTCCAACCTTGGCAACCCTGGCATCGCTAATGTAACAGTCTTGGCATGGCGATCAAGGACGGCGTGGTATGGGGATAACCAATCCATGCCTAGAATGACCTCAAAATCAATCATATCAAGCAACAGGAGATCTCCTCTAGTATTAGAACCACAGAAGGTAACCATACAGGACCGGTAGATTTGATCGACAACCACAGAATCGCCCACAGGAGTGGACACATGAACAGGAGTGCCCAAGGGCTCAGGAGCAATAACCAGAAAACGAGCAAACAGAGATGACACATATAAATAGGTGGACCCAGGATCAAATAATACCGAAGCATCTCTTCCGCAGACAAAAATAATACCTGTGATAACGGCATCTGAGGCCAATGCATCTCGTCTGGCCGGAAGAGCATAGAATCTGGCTGGAGCGCCGGCTGGCTGGCCTCCACCCGACTGAGTAGTAGCTGGCTGACCTCTCCCTGTCTGGCCTCCACCTCTAGGACGTCCCCTACCGCTCTGTCCCCCGCCTCTAGGCAGCTGGGCGACTGGTGCTGGAATCATAGGCTGCTGACCCTGCTGTACTGCCTTGCCCCGAAGCCTGGGGCAGGTCCTCTTCAAGTGGCCTGGGTCTCCACACTCTTAGCAAACTCTGGGCACCATAGCCTACTGCCCGGAAGCCTGGCCCTGATGGTCTTAATACCCATCGGAGGAACCAGAAATGGCTGGAGAACGGTATGAACCCTCTGGCGTAGCACCGAAATAGGAGCCAGAAGAACCCTGGGGACCTGAATGTCCACTGGAGGAACCCTGAGTAGCTGGCGGGCGATAAGAACTCTCTAGTATGGCACTGAAATAGGGACGCGCTGGAGCACTCTAAGCCGGTGATGGTGCTGAATGTGGGGGCCTGTTGGACTGACCCCTACCATACTGACCTCTACCCCTAGCCGGGGCACCTCTGAAATCTCCGGTGAATCGAGCCCTCTTGTCCTGTTGTGCCTGCTCCCTACCTCTCAAACGGAAGCCCTCAATCCTCCGAGCAATCTCCACTACTAGCTGATAAGAAGTCCCCATCTCCATCTCTCGGGCCATGTTGGCCCTAATACCCGAATGCAACCCTGCAACAAACCTCCGCACCCTTTCTGCATCGGTAGGAAGTATCATCAATGCATGGCGGGATAACTCTGAAAACCTCGCCTCATAATCGGTCACGGACATCTGACCCTGCTCAAGCTGCTCAAACTGGTACCGCAGCTCTTCTCTCTCAGAGGGTGGAATTCACCTATCCAGAAATAACAGCGTGAACTGAGCCCGAGTGATAGGAGGAGAGCCTGCGGGTCTGCCAAGAACATAAGACTGCCACCATCTACGGGCCCTGCCCTCAAGCTGAAAAGTGGTGAAGTCAACTCCATGCGACTCCAATATCCTCATGTTGTGCAGTCTGTCCCTGTACCTATCAATGAAATCCTGAGTATCCTCATGATGCTTACCCCCGTAGACAGGAGGGTGAAGTCTAGTCCATCTATCCAACAACTTCTGCAAGTCACCATCCGCAGCTGGTATGGGCTCGGGCACCACTGCAGCAACTGGCTGAGCCCCATCCGCGGGTAGTGCACCCGGAGTTTGATATACTGCAGCTGCATGACCATGAGCCTGGGCAGTAGGGGTCTGTGCTCCCCCTCCTGCCTGTGATGTAGCTGGATCAGCTAGAAATAAACCAGCCTGAGTCATAGTGTCCATGAACCATAGCATACGGCCCATGACCTCCTGAAAACCCGGTGCTGTCATAAAGTCCGCCGGGGTAGGCTCAGCTGTGGGCACCTCGCCTTGCTCCTCAATAGTAGGATCTTCCACCGGCTGCGCTGGTGGTGCTACTAGAACAGCTCTGGGATGCCCTCGTCCCCTACCTCGGGCCAGTGCCCTCCCCCTGCCTCTACCTCGGACTCTAACAACGGGGGGAACAGCGCCTCCCGGGTCGGGAACATCTGCTGTGCGAGTCCTCACCATCTGTGAGAGAATAGAAGAGAGAAATTTAGTGTACCATCCACTGCATGATAGGAAATGAATAAAGAGTAGTTTCCTAATACACTATAGCCTCTCGAAGATAAATACAGACGTCTCCGTACCGATCCGCAAGACTCTATTAGGTTTGCCCATGACTCGTGAGACCTACTTGAACCTAGTGCTCTGATACCATGTTGTCACGACCCAATTTCACCTCAAGCCGTGATGGCGCCCAACATCGTTGTCGGGCAAGCCAACGCGAAAATATTAATAAATTCTCATTTTACTTACCAAAACAGTTACGACATTTTCTTAATCAGAAATTAGAGCATGCGATAGTAATCGACATTCAGAAATAGTTATAAATCCCAAAAGAGTAGTCTACTAATGTGTGTGCCAAGACCTGGTGTCACAAGTGCAAGGGCAGCTAGTACAAAAGAATAATACTACCCTACTGTCTAAAATAGAATAGACAGCCTAATGTAAAGAAAAGACTCCATCGGGCTGCTGAGCGGCATAAGAAGAGAGCAGCTCACCGTGGAATCTTGAGCGGTCACGGATATGCACCAGCCTGGTAGTCAGATGTACCTGCCTCAGATCCTGTATAATTAAGTACAGAAGCGTAGTATGAGTACATAAACAATATGTACCCAGTAAGTATCCTGTCTAATCTCGAAGAAATAGAGACGAGAGGTCGACATGACACTTACTAGGGTCAAATAACATGATAGGTGATACACTAAACATGGATAGCACAATAAATAACAGTTTATAGCATGAAGCAACAAGTCCTTAACTAAGTGATATCACAGTTAGCCAATTACATTTCAAGGCATATAACAAGGTTCCATCCACAGCAATATGCCAGTCAACAAGCATACGCAAGTAGTGCCGAGGTCGTACGGCCCGATCCGACATAAAAATAAAGTGTGCACTGCCGGTGGATCGAACGGCGCAAACCATAGATGCATCTATTACCCCGGTCGCGAATCATACATGCGACGCGGTCAAATGCATTTAAACACATCAACAAGTAGACAAGACAGGCATCAGGAGAGTAAGTACTCACAACATGACAACTTCTCCCTTAAAAGGGCAAGAAATATAGTGTTCCACTTATTAGATTCGTTTACCATATTCAACAAGATTTAGGAAGTCTCGAATTAATCATAGAGTAACAAGAGCATCACATAAAACAAGCTTTTAGGGTCCTAAACTACCCGGACTTAAGCATAATAGTAGCTACGCACGGACTCTCGTCACCAAGCGCGTACGTAGCCCCCGCATTTAATGACAAATTATTCAATTATTATACCTATGGGGACAATTCCCTCTTACAAGGTTATATAGGAGACTCACCTCGCTCCAAAGTGCACTTCCAATACCAAGAACGAGCCCGAATTCTCAATTTGGAGCCGAACGATCCAAAACTAGTTAAATGAAGTAGGAACTAGTCAATACAAGCTCACAAGATCGCATTTTAACTATTAAAATAATTCCCCAACCTTAGACACAAGTTTCCTAAAATCCGACACCGGGCCCACATGCCCGGATTCCGACATTTTTCGAAGAAAGTTGTTCCTTGAAACCTAAGGATCAATAATATGTGATTTCTACTTCGTTTCATAACCAATTTCGTGGTAAAATCTAAGTTTTATCAAAACCCTAGGTTTTGCTCTAACCCCTTGATTTCTCCTAATCTTTAGGTGTTAATCTACCCAAAATTTGAGTATTAAACTTAGAAATAAGGGGGATGAACTTACCTCAAGATGTGTTGGCCCAAGATCAGTTGAAGTTTTTAAGAATGACAAACGAACTCAGTAAAGGACCCGGTTCATCTAAGGAGACACGGTTGTTATGGCCCATACACATGAGATGCACGTGAAGAAGATAAGTCCTTGAGATCAAGCAGCAATATCTTGATAAATATCTTCTGAATTGATCGAAAAGATTGCATGTAGGATAAGGAGTTGAAGTCTCCTTATGAAAAGAGAATTACATCCGGATCAATAATATGGATTAGGAGTTAGAGTTGTTCTTGGACTCGAATTGTCAAAGGATCCGCAATTTGAGTTCTTATCAATCTCTGATTACTAACTCTATAAATATAACGATTGTTCTCTTTTACAGGTGATTGCACATAAGCTGAAGTTAAACCAAATTGAGAGCAAAAGAGTTAGGCGATTGTTGCAAGCAATTTGTGTGTGATACAAGTGTGCAAATCTGAAGCTACAAGAACTAAGTGTGAAGAACCAATTCCATTGTGTCTTTCTTTATTTCTAGTTCAATTGTAGTAGGTGTTTTAACATTGTACCTTTCCAGCTTTCTTAGAAGCAATTGTATTAGGTGCATTGAGTATTCAAGTTAGAGTTAACTTGAAAGTGTCGCAACAGTTGAGGTTGTGTGCTACACTGGGATTAGAGTTAATCCTTAGGTTTACAAAGAGTTTTGTAAATGTTGTTTTTGGATCATTGAAGTTTAGTGGAAGTTTGGGAAAATCCTACTGAGTAGTAGGTCGTGGTTTTTTCACCTTTTGAGCCAGGTGTTTTCCACGTAAAAATCTCTGTGTTCTTTATTTCTGTATTTTAATTCCGCAAACAGTAGAAGTTAGAACACCTAGAAGAACCAGGTTCTTCTAGTGCGAAAATTAGGTACCACACAAATCACACCCCCCCCCCTCTTGTGTGGTATTAACGTCTAAAACATCAATTGGTATCAGAGCGGGTTATCCTTGAAGAGGCTAACACCTTAGGAGAAGATAAAAAATGAGTGCACCACCTGGGAACTGGGAAGGGCAATCCACTGCCAGACCTCCACTTTTCAATGGTTTGTATACACTTGGTGGAAGAACAGAATGAGAGATCATATCATAGGGGAAGACTATGAACTTTGGGATATAATTACTGATGGTCCCCTAGCTACCACTAAGAGGAATGCAGAAGGAATTGATGTGCCAAAAACAATGGCTGATTGTACTACTGAGGATCTGAAGAAATGGGAGAAAAATGCTAAAGCCAAGAAGTGGCTAGTGTGTGGTCTAGGACCAGATGAGTACAACAGGATTCAAAGCTGTACAACTGCTAAGGAAATATGGGACACTCTACAAGTGGCTCATGAAGGAACACCTCAAGTGAAAAGGTCAAGAGGAACTCTTCTGTATTCTCAATATGAGAATTTCACTATGAAGGAAGGAGAAACTATCCAGGAGATGTATACTAGATTCACTACTCCGACTAATGAGCTTAAATCTCTTGGAAGGACCATCCTTGAAGAAGACAAGGTTGAAAAGATTCTGACAAGAGTTTTGCCAATCACTTGGGAAAGCAAGATCACTGCCATTCAGGAATCCAAGAATATTGCTACCCTTAGGCTGGATGAACTAATTGGGAACTTAACTGCCTATGAAATGAGGAGACAAACAATGAAGATGGATACCCCCAAAAAGGAGAGAAGTTTAGCTCTCAGAATCACTGAAGGTGCAGATTTGGAAGATGATGAAGTAGCCATGATCATAAGGGATTTCAATAAGTATCTGATGAGAGGAAAGGGTGCTTCAAGAAGTACAAACTTCAACAAAACAAGAGCTCCGGAGAAACAGATCAATGAAGGCTGCTACAAGTGTGGTAAGACTGATCACATGATCAAAAACTGTCCTCAATGGGAGATTGAGTGGAAGAAAGAAAGAGCTGAAATTAGGAACAGGAAAGAAGATAGCTAATCACACATATCTTACTCTAGAAGAAAATTTAGGAAAAATTAAGGATGAATTATATAAGAAAGATGAAGTCATCAAAATCTTAAAAGAAGATCTAGGAAGGGTAAAACATGAACTAGATAGAACTTGCAAGTGGAACAAAGCATCTGATGCTCTCTCTTGGTTGCAAGAGCATCATAGCAGTAACAAAAGAGGACTTGGCTATGGAACTCAAGCTCCTAAATGGGATCCAAAAAGCAAGTACCTCACTCTTCCTGAAAATAAAATCTGCACACACTGTGACAAGACTGGCCATTACAAATATGAATGCAATGAAAAAGAGAAGGACAGTCAAAGGAACAAGTCTTTTGTTAAAGAAAAGAATAAATTGCCTGAATGGGCAAGAAGGAATTTAATCCATCCTTTTGCCTATAGAAAGGGACCCAAACTGGTTTGGGTTCCTAAGACTAACCCCTGATTTCATTTTGTAGGTTCAAGTGAAAGGGAGGAGCCAAATATGGTATATGGATAGTGGCTGCTCAAAACACATGACTGGGGACAAGGACCAGTTCCTTTCACTTGAGGACTTAAAAGGAGGTAATGTCTCCTTTGGTAATGGAAAGAAAGGTGAGATCATTGGGGTTGGTAAGGTAGGCAAGACTGGTTCTCATTCCATAGAGAATGTCTACCTGATAGATGGTTTGAAATATAGCCTAATAAGTGTGTCACAACTGTGTGACAGAGGTAACCTTGTAGCTTTTACCTCCACCAAGTGCTTTGTGATTAATCTCATCACCGACAAAATTATTTTGCAGGGAAAAAGAGTTAACAATATTTACATTGTAGATTTGTCACCTCTTTCAGAAAATAAACTCACATACTCAAGCGTGTTGGTTAACGATCCCCTCCTATGGCACAAAAGACTTGGTCATGCTAGTCTGAATCAGCTAAACAAATTAGTCTCCAAGGACTTGGTTGTAGGTTTACCTAACATCAAGTTCAAGGAAGACAAAGTCTGTGAGGCATGTGCAAGGGGGAAGAAGGTAAGGACATCCTTTAAAACTAAGAAAATGGTGAGTACGTCCAAGACGTTGGAACTGGTTCATATGGATCTATGTGGTCCAATGAGAACCATGAGCAGAGGTGGAAAGAAATATGTAATGGTGCTAGTTGATGATTATTCCAGATTCACCTGGGTTTTATTTCTAACCTCTAAAGATGAAGCATTTGACATTTTCTCTGCATTTGTTAGGAAAACTCAGAAATAATTAGGAAATCAACTTGCATCCATTAGGTCTGATCATGGAACTGAGTTTGAAAACTCTAAGTTTGCTGAATTTTGTTATGAAAATGGCATAGATCATAATTTCTCTGCCCCTAGGACTCCACAACAAAATGGTGTAGTTGAAAGGAAAAATAGAACTCTTGAGGATATGGCCAGAACAATGTTATTATCTAGCAAATTACCTCACAGTTTCTGGGCAGAGGCTGTAAACACTGCATGCTACATCATAAATAGATGCATGACCAGATCACTAGTAGAGAAGACTCCCTATGAGTTACTTAAAGGGAGAAAACCAAACATATCCCATCTTAGGACTTTTGGTTGCAAGTGCTATGTGCACAATAATGGAAAAGACTCTCTAGGAAAGTTTGATCCCAGAAGTGATGAGGGAGTATTCTTGGGATATTCTTCACATAGTAAAGCTTATAAAGTTTTTAATAAAAGAACACTGTGTGTAGAAGAGAGTGTGCATGTAGTATTTGATGAAACTAACATTCTTTCTGAGAGACAAGAACGAGAAGATGAAGCCATTGGACTAGTCAAAGATCTGGCTGAATCATCAGCTCATGTCAAAGTGGTACCTGCAGAAGGAACAGGTGATGGAACAGGTTCATCCTTACAGGGCAACCTGACAGGGGGAAGAAATCAAAAGGGAACTGACATAAACCCCTTAAAAGAACTTGCTCACGAACCTGTTCCTCATCAAATTGATGAAACATCCAGCAGAAGCCAGTTGGTTTTAAAGCCTCACAAGTATCAAAGTTCTCATCCCATTGAGAACATTCTCACTGATCCAACTTCTGGAGTCAAAACCAGATCACAATTAAAGAATCTGTGTGCTTTTGATGCCTTCTTATCTATTATTGAACCTAAAAATATTTCTAAGGCTTTGCAGGATGCAGATTGGGTAAATTCAATGCAGGATAAGCTAAACCAGTTTGAAAGAAGTCAAGTTTGGCACCTAGTTCCTAGACCCAAGGACAGATCGGTCATTGGTACCAAATGGGTCTTTAGGAACAAACTTGATGAAGATGGAACTGTCACAAGGAACAAGGCAAGATTGGTTGTCCGAGGCTATAGCCAAGAAGAAGGGATAGACTATGATGAGACCTTTGCCCCAGTTGCAAGACTAGAGGCAATAAGACTCCTCATTGCCTTTGCAGCACATATGGAATTCACTCTCCATCAGATGGATATCAAAAGCGCTTGCTTAAATGGCTACCTCAAGGAGGAAGTGTTTGTGAAACAACCTCCAGGATTTGAAAGCAAGGAATGTCCTGAGCATGTGTATAAGCTGGACAAAGCTCTATATGGGCTCAAACAGGCCCCAAGAGCTTGGTATGAACGACTATCAAAATTCCTACTGGAGCATGGGTACAAAAGAGGTAAAATTGACAGCACTTTGTTCCTAAGGGAAAAAGGTAAAAGACCTCCTTGTTGTACAAATATATGTTGATGACATAATATTTGGGGCCACTTCTGATAGGTTGAGTAAGGACTTTGCAAAATTAATGGGAAGTGAGTTTGAAATGAGTATGATAGGTGAACTAAATTTCTTCCTAGGCTTGCAGATCAAACAAAGTCCAAATGGAACCATGATTCATCAGCAGAAGTATACAAAAGAACTAATCAAGAAGTTTAAAATGGAAGACTCTAAAGAAATAGATACACCTATTGCAACTGCCACTAAATTAGATGTTGATGAACCTGGTTCATCAGTTGATCAAAAGTTGTATAGGGGTATGATTGGTTCACTCTTGTATCTTACTGCCAGCAGACCTGACATTGTTTTCAGTGTAGGACTTTGTGCTCGTTTTCAAGCTAATCCTAAAGAGTCTCACTTGACTGCTGTCAAGAGGATATTGAGATATCTGAAGGGGACTACTGAATTGTGCCTATGGTACCCTAAAGGTAGTAATTTCGATCTAGTAGGTTATGCTGATGCTGACTATGCAGGTTTCCTAGTGGATAGAAAAAGCACCTCAGGTATGGCTCACTTTCTTGGTTCATATCTTGTATCATGGGCTACCAAGAAACAAAATTCAGTAGCCCTATCTACTGCTGAAGCTGAGTATGTGGCTGCAGCTTCTTGTTGTGCTCAACTACTGTGGATCAAACAACAATTAGTAGACTTTGGTATAGAAGTGGGATGCATACCAATATTCTGTGATAACACTAGTGCTATAAGTATGACAAAGAACCCTGTTCATCATAAAAGGACCAAGCACATAGATGTTAGACACCACTTCTTAAGAGATAACTATGAGAAAGGGTTAATCTCCATAGAATTTTGTGCTACTGATAAACAAATAGCTGACATCTTCACTAAAGCACTGAGTAGAGAAAACTTTGAAAGGAACAGGTTGGAATTAGGGATGATTAAGATCACCTAAAAGGTCCAGTTCAGAATGCACAATGAAATGATGAAAAAGATAATAAAATTTTTTTTTTTGGTTAGGAGTTCTTAATTCAATGTAAATATCTAGACTAATTCTTACTCAGTCTCATACTTTGATTAGTATACTCCTGTGACATGTGTTTATATGAATCCTTAATCTCTTACAAAGTTTTTCTATTCTGACATTTGAGGCAAGATCAAGGGAAGTTTTACTTGAAGAGCCTGGTTCATCAGTATATGCTCATAAGAAAGTTCAGGTATGCTTCTATACTTTGCACAATTATAAAGATAAAATTATCAACCATGAGCAGAAGTCCTAATTACACCAAACTTTTATAAATTCTATCCGTTGAGCATTGAACCAGTTTCATTATCCTAGGAGTCTAACTAAAACCGGACTTTTTCCCCTAAAAACTAGCGTCACTCATTTATCTCTAAAGAGACTGGAACTCTAATTTGATTAGACTTCTTATTGACCTCTGAAAAAGCTGTCGTTACAGGCTTAATCATGATCCCTGTTTAAATACACTCCAAACCCTCTCTCATCACTCATAACCGTCATTTCACTTCTCTAATCCTTCTGATAAACCCTTTTCTTCTCCAAAAATCCCCAAAATATTTCTAGAAATTATCCGCCATGACTAATCCTCAAGACAATCCTGGAACTCCCCCACCTATTTCCTCTAATACCTCATCATCAACACCTCCAGTTGAAAGTCCAAAACCCAGATTTCGCAGGCAAAAGATGTTAGCCAGAAAAACTGTAGCATCCGGCCCTCTCAGAAAAGCCTTGAACGAGAAATTAAAGGCTAGTCAAAGAAAAGAGGCTTCATCTGAAGAATCCCACTCAAGCTCTGAATCTGAAAAGTTCATCTCTGCTAGTGAAGGAGAAGAACTTGGGTCATCTGACAATGACAAGAGTCAAGAAAACCCAAGAGAGGTAAACACCTGTTATGTATTTTCTGATATAACTGAGAATGTAGATAATAGGTTTGTGCTTGTGGGTGCTGTTAAAAATTTTGAAGGGGCTGAGACTAGTAGGTGGAGAAAGAAAAAGAAAGGGGAGGTTCTTGCTATATGTGGTGATGGAGAAGAAGGTGGCTTGAAGTCAGGGGGAAGCGGATCAGGAGAAGCTGCTGAGGGACTTGTTAAGATGAGTGAGCAACAAGAAGAACTTGGTTCTTCTGTGGAGGAAAATTTAGCAGATATTCTAAAGAAAGTAGGGGCCAGTTATGACCCAAAGAAGCAAGGCATCTTCACAAAAGACCCCAGTTGCTGACAAACCATCAAAGAAAAGAAAAGTAACATCTCCCAAGACTGCTGCTACTTCTGTACCTAGGGGAAGAACTACAAGGAGTAAAGTAAGGCAAAGTGAAGCAGAACTACAGGAAGCATTAGAGAAGAGTAAGAAAAAGAAGAAGGAAAAAGGAAAGAAAAAGGTAGTAGAAAGTTCTGAGGCTGCTGTAGAAGAGGAGGAGGAGANATTATTTCTTCCATAGCCAAGGCACTGTCGGCACCTCTGCAATCTTGTCCCAATGTTTTGTGCCCGGGGAAGATGAGCACAAGCCTGGTCGATTTGATGGTTAAGATTTCGGGTTCCTTCACATTAAGGTTTATACTCCCAGAGTTTGATTCTCAATATGTTCTGAGCTCGAACAGATCTTTTTATCTTTTTCTTTTGATGCTTCAATTGTTAGCAAAAGTCAATTTTCTTATAACAGTTCATGGGAGTATTTTGCTTAGGAAGATCTATCCCTTCATCATGTTTTTTTGGATTTCATATTTAGCATAGCAGTTTCGTAAGGAGTAACAAGAGCATATAGAAGAATCACAGAATTGTAGCATTATTGGGATTTTCGATTGCGTTTTTTGCAGAAGATTTGTAGAAGTTTTAGTCGTTCTTGATTTGTGAAAACAGAAAACAAAGCATCTACAATCAGAATACAAATAATCTATAATTTATCTACAAAATATCTACAAACTGGGTACATTGAATTTTAATATCCCAATTCCCATTCAATTGTAGCATAATCGGGATTTTCGACATAATCGCGTTTTTTTGCAGAAGATTTGTAGAAGTTTTAGTCGTTTTTGATTTGTGAAAACAGAAAACAAAGCATCTACAATAGAATTTATAATCTACAATTTATCTACAAAATATCTACTAACTGGGTACATTGAATTTTAATATCCCAATTCCCATTCAATTGTAGCATAATTGGGATTTTCGACATAATTGCGTTTTTTTGCAGAAGATTTGTAGAAGTTTTAGTCGTTTTTGATTTGTGAAAACAGAAAACAAAGCATCTACAATCAGAATACAAATAATCTACAATTTATCCACAAAATATCTACAAACTGGGTATATTGAATTTTAATATCCCAATTCCCATTCAATTGTAGCATAATTGAGATTTTTGACATTATTGCGTTTTTATCAAGAGATTTGTAGAAGTTTCAGTCATTTTTATTTGTGAAAACAAAAAATAAAGCATTTACCATCAGAATACAAATAATCTACAATTTACCTACAAAATATCTACAAGCTGGGTACATATTTGGACTCGACATGCTTCCCCTAAAATGTATGTTTCACATTTTAGATACATATTTTTGTCCAAAATAGTACTAAATCATCCATCTTTTTCTTACTAACACGCATCTGCAATATTGTTACGTTAGACGTAAGTGTTTACAGCCTAGAACAACTTGTATATTTTTAATTCTTTCAGTTGAGTTCCAAGTAATTAAATATTTTAAAAAGATGAGATCGAATCCATTAAAACCAGACAATTAATTGAGGAATTCCCAATATTAGCGCGCCTAAATAAGGGCGTCTACAACTACAATGATTCCTTATTTAATGAAATATCTGGAAGAGTATTTACTTCCCCAATTTTAGCGCGCCTAAATAAGGAATCGTACAGCTACAATGATTCCTTATTTAATGCATTGTCTATATTTTGTAAAAATACTATTAGCATGAAGGGTAATATGCAAACTATGAACATATTTGGTAATATAATTTCCTATATGGTATAGGAACGAAAATTTCCCATTAATTGTTACTTCCTCTATTTCGAAAAGAAGGGAGGAGTTGGCAGTTCGAGGACTAAAATCTTCCAACTTTGGTTCAATTCAGACATTATCTATTAATTTTTAACCACAAAAAATAGATTTTTATTAACTACTCATATAAAGAATATACTCTAAATTATTAACTTTTTTTTTAAGTAAAAGCATTTTAAAAAAATATGAAAAGTTATAATCTAAAATATTTGATTCGCAAATAATAGTAGTGTCATGTAAAATAAAAAAGAAAAATTATGAGTTTGGTCGGCATTGACAATGGGTAGGAGTGTGATGAGTAGACACCTTGAATAGGACAAGCACTGCATGCGCTTAAATGGAATAATGAGTCGCTCAATAAGTTTTGGTGGCCTAAAGCAAAACTTTTATGTGAGACCCCTTTTAAAGGAAATTATATATATTTTTAGTTGAAGTAGATTTTTCTAGCTTTTTGAGAATAAAGTTACTTAAAATTTTTTGCATAAATCATTTAATCTCTCATGTGCAGTATGATCTTAAGTAATAGAACATGATTCAAGAAGTTGATAACTTTGTATTAAAAGAATTTTTTTATGTTTCAATATACTTGTTGCAATGATGAAAATCTGCGGAAAAAATAGAGATTGAAAGTGTATTACATATTTTCTAACGATTAATGTAATCCTTTTTTTTTATATAAAATATTTTACTTTTCTACTTTGAAATACTTAATCTTTTCTTCAAAAGATTTGGGGCATCACGAGAAGAGCTGTGGTGGGATGGATAGCATATCTCCTTCTTTAATCGAAGTATTCGATTTCAGTATTTGGAACGAAAAAAATCCCTTATAAGGAATAGTTCCCGCTTTAATGCATTTTATACGGTACGAATTTGAATTAATCAATGTCCCAAATTAAATATCGAACATCAAATAAAAATTGAAAAACAAAAATTGGGGCCCTCAAAATTCCTGGGCCTAAAGTCACCGCTTTAGTGGCTTTACCCTCTAACCGCCCTTGAATGAGTATCTTGTAGAACTAAAACCATTGTCAAAGAAAATTGGTCATTATGGGATATAGTTTATACTTTATTGTATAAGTGGGCACACAATCCAGTCTTGTTGTCATATCCTTGTTCCTATTTTTATGCCTATGTTGTGCCTGTTTAGACTTCGGGTTTGTTGGTCAGTATCGTGAGAGATTATTGCATTGTATGTTATTAGTGACGAAGTCATGAATTTTTTTAAGGGTGTTCAAATTTAAATTAAGTGGAAAAAAATTTCTCGACAAAGGGTGTTCGATATATGTTATATACCTTTAAAACCTAATATTTTACATATATATACTGTCTAATTGACCACCCTTACGGGAATGTAGCTTCACCCATGTATGTTACTTGGGGCGGAACCAGGGGATGGAAAGGGGTTCATGAAATTCCTCCGCTAAAAATTTATACATTGTTTATACGGTCATATATATATATATATATATATATATATATATATATATATATATATATATATATATATATATGTGTGTGTGTGTGTGTGTGTTTTTTATTTTCCTGACTTCTTTGCGTGTTTGCTTTTATTTATTTATTTTGAATTTCCTTGATGAAAATTCTATATTCGCTACTGAGTTAAATAATATCAAACTACCTTTACGTCCTCTGCAAATTGTATATAAACACACAAGTCTAAAGCAGTGAGTGTGCCAGTATCTAAGCTAACATATCACCTTGTAATTTCAAACCATCTTAGAATCGAAGCGGGGTCTGTACTGTGGCAGGATACTATTCTATCACTAGATCATTAGTGCATTCTGGTTTAAGACTTTTTTTTAATACTCTTTAATTACATTTTCTCGCGAAAATAACCGACCGATTTCGGTAGATTTTTTAAATTTTAATTTTAATTTATTTTAAATAAAAAATTAACAAAAGTTGGTCTGTTTCTTGAAAAAAAAATTTGCGGAAAACAAAAATATTTTGAAAAACCGACCGAAGTCATTGATTCTTCGCCTATTTTTTGACCGACTGCGATCACTTTTGGCCGAATTCTAGTAGCGTTTCTTACTTTTGAAATGAGGAAAATTGTTGTGATACCGTTTTGTAGTTTAAATCCCTGACATTTTAAAGATAGAAGGAACTTGTTGTTCGGTTAGTTCTAAAAGCTTATCAAATTGACCTTCGATAAGTAAACGTATAAAAAAAATTAAAGGAAGAAAGGACAACAAACATGAGTTTTTGAAAGATGTTACAATAATTATTAACTTCTCTAGAAAAAAAGGCACTAAATTTGAAATACTTTAACTTATTACTAACAACATTGCACAATTTCTTATATGATGAGATCATTTAAAAGATAATTATACATAATAAGTGGAATTAAATATATGAAAATGAATGCAATTAACTTTTTATAACATGTTAAAATGCAATAATAGTGAAAATTTTATTATACTACTGACAGTAAGTGGCGAAGTCACATGGTCACAAGGGTGGTCAACTGACCACCCTTTCTCGAAAAATTACATGGTGTATATAGGTAAGATACTACGTTTTAGAGGTATATTACACATATTGAATACCCTTTGTCGGGAAATTTTTTCACTTTTTTCAAATTTGAATACCCTTGGGAAACAGTATGAGTTTCAATTTGAAACAGATGGAGCAAATTTTAAAATTTGGAGAGGTATTTCTTCTATAAATATTGGACTATAAACACATTTATAATTGTATATTATAACTTTAAATTATTAATATAAATTTTAAATCTTGGATTTGCCTCTAATAACGTCATTCTCGGCTTTCTTGCAAACGATATCTATAATAGAGTCCGGAACCAAAATGTTATTATTTTGGACTCAAAAGACATAAATAAGTGTAAAAAAAAAAAGTGACCATAATATATATAACGCCAGAAAACCTGGCGCTATATAATAACGGTAACTGCACCACTAATATATAGCGCCAGGTTTTCTGGCGTTATACTGATACAGTGATATAGCGCCAGAAAACCTGGCGTTATACCCTTTTTTTCCTGACCCCAGCAATAATAGCAGAGTACAATAATTCAAAAGCGTATAGTGCCAACTTAGTTGGCGCTATATATGTAAAAAAAAATCTTCCCGGCTCTCCATTTTCTATATAAAGAGATTAGAATCGCATAGAAATGCATTCAAAAATTTTTTTAACTCTTGTTGAAACGTCTGTTGTTGTTAAATTCTCCAGCATTTTTTTATTATATCTGAAGAGCGTAGGATAAGAGTTTCATTATATTGGGGTGGTGAGGTTGTGATGGAGAATAACTCCGTGGGCTACAGTTTACCTGCTAAGTGTCATGTTAAATTGCCACTGATAATGGAGTACGATACATTGATATCGTTGTTATGCAAAAAAATGAGTGTGAGGAAACGTTCGGTGATACTTAAAGTAACCGGAAAATATCCTTATTCCATCACTCCGCAAGGGGTTGCTTTTTACTCGGAGTTTAACATCGACGATGATGAAACTTTGAGTGATCTTTTGAGGACTCCGGACGAATGTCGGGATTTTCTTGTAATCACAATGTTGGAGATGTACGTGAAGGTCGAAGACGTTCCAAAAAATCAGGTTATGCGTAGTAGAGATAACCCCCAGTCATCGGGGGGTTATTCTGGAACAGTCTTTGCCGGACAAGTTCCGGATGAAAGAGTTATCTTTGATTTAAACTTATCACCGCCGGTGAATGAGCAGCGAGAAAATAATTTATACCCTGCTTTCCATAACTCACAAGACGAGTGGTAAATTTCAATTTTCATTTGTGTTAATTATGTATATTTTTGTTGTATTGAATTTGTATTAACGCTCACATATTTAATAGGGGGTACCGGCCGGATATGAATTTTACAAGTGGCCCATCCGGTAGTCATCACCTAATTGATAACGTCCATCATGGAATTTTATCACATTTACGACTT
>NW_017674891.1:0-78924 GCF_001879085.1 Nicotiana attenuata
GGCTGTTACACAAGATTGTCAGAATCATTTCTATCCCTTGGCTTGGGCTGTAGTTGATAAGGAAAACACCTTGACATGGACATGGTTTCTGGAGCTGCTGAAGCACTCATTGAATCTGAAAGATGGAACCAGTATTACCTTTATGTCTGATATGCAAAAGGTACAACTTATGATTTTGTTTAACCGACTATTCCAGTTATTTTTAAGTTATTATATAGTTAATCTGTTTAAATTTACATGTGCAGGGTCTGTTGGAAACAGTAAGAACTGTCCTTCCTCTCTCAAATCATAGGTTTTGTGTGAGGCATATTGAAGCCAACTGGAGTAAGAGGATCAGAATTTCAGGAGAGATGAAGAAATACCTATGGTGGTCTGCTTGGAGCACTTATGAGGAGGACTTTAAAGATCAACTAAAGAATCTTGGTGAATTGTCTGTTGATGCTGCCAAGGAGTTACTTAGGTATCCACCACAGAATTGGTGTAGGTCCTACTTTGATACATTGTGCAAAAATCAGATGGTGGACAATAATTTTACAGCGTCCTTCAACTCTTGGATCTTAGTAGCAAGAGGCAAGCCTATCCTGAAGATGCTTGAGGATATTAGAATCAAGGTCATGAACAGGTTGAGAGAGAAGGAAGAAGAAGCTAGAACATGGGGAGGTGAGTTTAGTCCTAACTGCATGAAGTTGTATGCTGCTTATTTGAAGGTAGCCAACTTATGTGCTGTTCATTTCAATGGTGAAACTGGCTATGAGGTTTCTGAGGGTGGTGATAGACATACAGTGAACCTAGTGGAGAAAAAATGCACTTGTAGATCCTGGCAGTTGACTGGCATCCCATGCCCTCATACCATCAGGGCACTAAAATACGAGAGAGAAGATCCAATGACTGAAATTAGTTGGTGGCACAGCAAGGAAGCTTACCTGATGACATATAGGGCCAAGTTGATGCCTGTTAGAGGTGAAAAGTTCTGGAAAGTATTACCGGAACATGCTATGGACCCTCCTCCACTTGCCAATATTGTTGGAAGGCCAAAAGTCAAAAGAAATAGGAAGAAAGATGAGGCTAACAAGAGACAAGGAGATTGGGCTGCATAAAGGAGGGGAACTAGAATGACATGCAGCATTTGTGGTGAACTGGACCACAATTCAAGGACATGCAAGGTACTTGCTGCTTAACTTATCTTTCTTCTTATATAATTGCAATTACTTAATAGAAAGTTTTTCTTTTTAATAGGTTGGTGCTGAAGGAAATGTTGAGGATGTTAGTTGTTCAGCCCCTCAACCAACTCAACCAACACAAGAAGGTGAACATGAAAGTGAATTTGTTTTCATGCCTACACCAAGAGTACCAAGACACCAAACAGAACCCTTTGGTGATGGAACCAGTGAGCATGAAAGTGACCCTGCTTTAATGCCTAAGATTATTTCTGAAGATCAATCTCGACTACTGATGAGGCAGCAACAATTGACCTCAGAAGGAACAAGAGTCATCTCTTTCAAAGGAGATCATACTGGTGTCAGTTATCCCACTGATCTTCCTTACTCTCCTACTAAGCTCACTTGGAAAGGCAAAGAAGTTGTGACTGAAAATCAATTGAAAGTGGCAAGATAAAAGAAAGTCGGGAAGTTGAAGTGCAGGAAACTCAATGGGAACTCACAAATCTAGGAATCTTGGTTATTGTATGTAGTTGCAAATCTGGGAACTCACAGAACCCTTTTGTTTTGATGTTTTGGTTTGTACTGTAATATTACAGCAGTGCTATTTGGTTTAGTAGTTGTTTTGTAAACATGTTTTGATGGCTGGACAGTGTTGTTTTGTAGCAGCCGTACTGATATTTTAATATTACAGCAGTCCAATTAAAATTACAGCAGTACTAATGTTTTACAACATTTTAGTTTGCACAGCAGTGCTGTTTTGTTGCAGCTGTTTTGACAGTATTTTTTTTGCAAATCTGGACAGTGTTGGACAGTGTTGTTTACAGCTGTGTTTTGCAAATTTGGACAGTGTTGTTTACAGCAGTGTTTTTTTTACAAATCTGGACAGTGTTGTTTACAGCAGTGCTTTCTTTTGCAAATCTGGACAGTGCTGGACAGTTTTTTGGTTTAGTTTGCACAGCAGTGTTTTGTTTTGTTATTTTCCAAGGTTGTTGGTTCATGAACATGTGATTTAACCAGTGGAAGGCAGAATTCATAAGCTGCAACTTTCAGATCAATCCAGAAGCTGCAAATGAATCTAAAGTGACAAAGTTGGTGCTACTGTAAAAACAACTTCATGGAGGAAATATCTCCGAACTCATATATATGGTGTACAATCCAAGTAGTCTTAATGAGAATGATTTCAGGTAGAATCACTATATATAAGACTTGAACTCCTTAGATCATTATTTCATAATCTTTATCTGATTACCTGGCTGATGTGATTGGAGTAGCGGTGAACCAAAGGACAGCAAGGGAAAACAATTGAGAAGATACAAGTACTTCAGAAAGGAAGATAACAGACGATCAAATGCAATGCTGATTTGTACTTTATGCATTAAGGCCAATGCAATCATCCTGCCAGAGAAGATAAAATACTCAAGGTGCAAGGAGTCCACTTCAGAATTCATCCTAATCTGGAGCACTCTGATAGAGTAAATTACCAGTTGTCTAACACATATCTTAATCCCACCTAAAAACAACTACTTCAGAAAGAAAGACAGGGAGATTAAGAGTATCATGACCCCAAAATTAAACAGACAAGCTAAAACCACATCACATACTAAACATACTAAATAAACTGCAATTATCATCACTTTGAAGAGTTGGAAACATACTACAACATACTAAACCAACATACATTCACTTCATCGTCCCTATAACTAAACCAAAATACTACAACAACATATTAAAACAACATACATTCACTTCATCATCCCTACGACAACCAAACCAAATAATAA
This sequence comes from Nicotiana attenuata, assembly GCF_001879085.1. Classification (NCBI taxonomy): domain Eukaryota; kingdom Viridiplantae; phylum Streptophyta; class Magnoliopsida; order Solanales; family Solanaceae; genus Nicotiana; species Nicotiana attenuata. Next base: position 2,942 of record NW_017674891.1, read on the forward strand.
AGCCCATGAAACCAAAATGATATTTCTCATCTTCTTCACTTTGACCTCTAAATTACTAGCTATTTCAGCTTCCACAAGTTGAAATTGCTCCATTTCGTCAAGTTTCATATTCAAAGTATGCCTTTCAACCGTCATAACATCTTCCATTTCATCAAACAAGTTCTTAGAGCCCCTTTGAACGATCGTAGCTTGTTCCATGAGGTAAACTTTATTCCTCAAATTGTTCCTCTCAACCTTAGCACCATCAAGTTTAGTTTTTAAATCTTTGATCATCATCACCGCTTGACGAGCGAGCTCTTCGTTAATCCATTCAAAATACCCGCAAAAACTAACCTACACGATTATTAGAATTTACAGCAGTTCTGGTTTTGTACATAAACAATAAAAATCAAGAACGACCTAACTCGACAAAAGAAGATGAATCACATAAATCGACCAAAAACAAAATAAATTCAAAACTAACCTTGGATCTTGGACATTTGTAGAACCTTCTCCCAGCATTGGCGTCTGACCAAGCTGTCAAATATAGCGCAATCAATCCGCAATGACACCTTCTTGCGTATTGAATTTCATGCGCATTCACATATATATCACACATTGAACAGAAATTTGGAGATTTGAATATCTTCAGATGATCTTCAATTTGCGTTGTTAACCTCAACTCTCAAATCGCCATGGAAGAACAGTCTAGGAAGAAATTGGATCTTTTTTGGAAATTGGGTTTGGAAATAGGGTTTACGGCCTTTGTTTGATCTTTGTTTGGAATTGGAATCGGAGTGGTTTATTAGGCTGCTCTGCTTATGTGGCTGCCATGTCACAGCTATGTGGATGCCATGTAAGATTAAAATGGCTTGTGTGGAGGGCCGTTAGGTTGAAGGGCATTAGTGGCCCATTGTGCTAACGGGGAGGATTTTTTTGGCCCAATTTACTAACGGAGGACAAAAGTGAGCTATATAACATAGTTTAGGAATATTTTTGGACCTTTTCCCTTTTTTATATAGGAAGATCACATGAAGTGATCATTAATTCCCAAAAAGATTACAACTAAAAGATTTAAGCTAGCCGTATAAGCTCAAGAAGAAAGTACTACTAGAACAAACAGACAAATAATATAATGTAGCTAGCATAGCTTTACTCGTTATACGATCAACAAATTAATTATTAATAGAATGAAACAGTACAATATTATTAAACTGTATTTTCTACATCCAAATAAATGATTTAATCATCCTAATTTATAAGTAGTAAAAGTCTAATTAGCGTAGCTGCACATTCCATAAGCACAAGAACTGCTTTTCTGGCATTTGTTATTGCAATTCCCACAATGCCTATTATTAAACAAAATGTTGACACACTGGCCTTTACAACAAGTTTCATTGTACTTAATTACATTTCATCCCACAAAATCCACAATTTTGTTTGTCATTCAACACATTTACACACTTCTTAATTTTTGCAGCAGAATGGCCCTGGGCTACCTTTGGCCCAACATATTACAGGGTTGACGTTGCATGTCATACGTGTAATTTCTTTGACTTTCAACTTGTGATGATAAGATGGTATTTGTCTATCGGAACAGTCTCTCTGTCCTTCCAGGGTAGGGGCAAGGCTGTATATATCCTACCCTCCTCAGACTCCACTTATGGGATTACACTGGGTTGTTGTTGTTGATGATGATAAGATGGTATTTGTGGTAGAAAATTTCCAAATCTTGGAAAAGATAATGTTGGATTGTCATTAGGTTCGTCGAATGAAAATGCTTCTGTATGAGTTATAACTAATGCCATTATGATGGCTAACCAAAAAAAGATTTTTACACTCTTCATAATTTTCTTGTGTAGGGAGTGAAATGAAACGAGAGAGATATATGGATTGATATTAAGAAGGAAATAAGTGAGTACGTGTATATATATATATATAGAGAGAAATTATGTTAGGAAAAGTTTTGACTTTTGTTTTGATAGTGGAGTGGTCTATATTCAAAGCTAAGACATAAATTCAAATAGTTAACCTAAATTAGGTGCTTCAACATAATATAATTATGTGTTCTATAGAACTAACTCCACAATCCTATTATTTCATGTGTTTCATTTTGTATGGTGGTGTTTGATTGAGTATGAAATTTAAGAAAGAAAGGAATTTTTTATTACGTATATACCGAAAATACCCTTAGACTTATGATTTACAAATATCATGATATTTCTATGACTATAAGAACATATCATTAATGGTAAAATAGAAAGTTTGAAGCTAAAGAATTTTAAATATATTAGAAAGGTGTCCGTTTCTATTTTGTAAAACAGACCAAAAAGAAAAGAGTGTCACATTAAATGGAGCAGATCGAGAAAATGTTAAAAATAGTTCTAGCTATATATCAAGCATAATACCGTGTTATATTGAATGATTTAACTCTGACTTGAAGGAAAAAAGTCATTAGGGAGAGAAATTGCAAAGGGAACTAAGTCACTAACTAATTAATGGTGACACAACCCTAATATATAGCATCTTAATTTTAAGATTGTTTCTAATTAATTATTTGCGAGTCTAAGCAAAATAAATCGGAAATATAATGTTATATTGCTGCAGCTTTACCAATAATATCTTATGTGAGGAAGAGAATTGGACTAGAGTCGTATAAGTTTTTGGGTTTTAACCTTACTTTTTGAGTTAGGTCTCATTAGCAAGAATATAGTTCAGCTTGTTTATAATAATGGAACATCATCAAAAATTTGTTACTTCCCATTTACTACAGTCTACATGTTCTAGAAGTTTGAAAGATGTAACAGAATTAAGAGTAATTATATTGATTCTACTATTAGAATCAAAATGATATAATTTCTATTTTGTTTAATAAATAATAAGCTATTAACAGAAGAGAATGTTTAGTACACAATGATGGTATAGGAAAAGACATGGTGCAGCCTACAATACGAGACATAAACCCATTGGAGCATTAATATGAATATAGACGTAGCCCTATGAGAGTATATATTTCAGTTTTGCGTGATTACTACAAGATAATTAACAACGTGTGTCCTCTATATTTAATAAACGGGGCAACACTTTTGATTTTAAATAAGAGATCTAAACACAAATAGGTGGCTGGATTTTCTATTTACTTTTCTTAGGCGCAATACATAAATTATATACTGATTATACACAATTATATAATTTTTTTATATTATAACATACTTGTGAAAATTTTGAAAAAAATAAAGTTTAAAATAAAATATTAGTATCCGACTATAGAGATGAAATAAACTTCAAAATCAACATGTGTATGCAGCTGTCACGACCCAAAGTCCACTAGTCGTGATGACACCTAACCCAACTCGTTAGGTAAGCCAACTAATAACTATCCAATTCCATTAATGCTAATAAGTCAATTAAACAAAATAAATTATCTGGATCTATTACATTTCCAGGGACTGATAGTACAAATCACGAGTTTCTAAGAATAGAGTTTACAAAGTTGATATGAAAAAAATACATCTTCTATTTGAAAAGTACATAAACACAATTTTATAATCTAAGGCTACCGTGAACAAGAGGCAGCTACAGCAGAAACGCATGTATGCCTTCAAATCCAGCATCCATCGAACGCAGCAACATCTGCATCCGGGATCTGCACGCAATGTGCAGGAAGTAAAGTATGAGTACAACCGACCCCATGTACTCAAAAAGTAGCAAACCTATCCTCAGGTTGAAAGCAGTGACGAGCTGAAACATAGGTCGGATCCAACACCAATAACCAATAGCAGTTCATAACAGTGTAAAGCAAATAAATAAAGAAATAGCTTAGAGATAAAGTGCTCAGCCTTTTCACAGTTTTCCGAAAATAGTTCCGCTTTTCAAGAATATCAGTGAAAACCTAAATCCTTTATCGAAATCATCGAAAAATTATGAGATAGTTTGAAAACTGTAATTTTCCTGAAAAATCCTTTCCACAATAAATAAAAATATTTCATTTCCTTTCCAAATAACAAGTGTGAAATACCTCTCTATAACCACATTCAATGTGTGTAAAAAGTTATGAATGACGTAATACCGTACAACATGAGAAAATGCATCTTTATGCATGCATGTCATGTGCATGTCAAATGCGATGCGACTCAGCAATAAAACCATATGCATCCTCGTAGAGTATCAATTCACTCAGTCATCCCAGTCACTCAGTACTCACAGCCACTCAGTCCTCACAGTCACTCAATCCTCCCAATCACTCGGCACTCAGCACTCTCACTCAATAAGTACCTGCGCTCACTGAGGGTGTGCAGACTCTGGAGGGGCTCCTTCAGCCCAAGCGCTATAACAAGCCAATCATGGCATAAATCAATCAGGCCCTCGGCCTCACTCAAGCATAAATCAATAAAACATGCTGCGGCGTGCAACCCAATCCCATAAACATCCTCACCATCAGCCCCTCGGCCTCACTCAGTCATCAATCTCTCTAGTCTCTCGGGCTCTCGGTCTCATGAAACCAGCCCGTTAACAATGATATGATGTCTCAATAAATAACAATTGAGACTGAGATATGATGTGAATGCATGAATATGACTGAGTACGAAATATCAATAAAATTGGTGAGATGACAGCAAGAAACGACCACTATGCGCCCCGGCAATATCAGCATAAAGCCTAAACAGGATATCTAGCATGATGTACATCTCAATTACTTTATCACATGGTGAAAAATACAGATATCAATAAAGTAGGGCCACTATATGATGACGTTCAAATTCACTACTAAAATATAAATGAACACGGTCACATGCAATATAATTTACCCAACTATGTGTCGGGGTCTGTCACACCTCCTTTTTACCACCCCGAGGGGGATATAAGGGAGTTTTTCCAATTAAAGTGACATAAATTGAAATGAGATTATTTTATTTAATTTATCTGAGTCGCCACTTGGAATAGTTTATTTGGTGTCCCAAGTCACCGGTTTATTTTAAAATTCCAAATCGAGGAAATTTCGACTTTATTTTAAAAGTCTGCGAACCAAAAATTCTAAGTTAGGAATTTTGTTAACCCGGAAGAAGGTGTTAGGCATTCCCGGGTTCCGTGGTTCTAGCACGGTCGCTTAAACTATTAATATTGGCCTATTATCTGATTTACTACATGTTTTAAACCTAGTGTGCATTTTTAACCTTATAACCGCTTTTAATTATTTTATGGAATTATTCTGGAACAAGTTACGATTGTCGTACACTTGTTTGTTTGATACACATTGTGAATCGTGTCACGGGAACCATACCCACGATCTACAACATGTTTAATTTATTAACATTATTAGAAGTTGTGGCCGGATCACATAAATGTACCCCCGGATTTGGAAATTATGTATCACAACTACGTCATGGGAACCGTACCCGTAGCTATGATGATTTTATTATAAACGTGCCTAAAGCAAACTACGAATGTTTAAAAGAATGTTTTCTATATTAAGTTATAACGCTAATATGAGGGCCATAGGTTTAAGGATTTTTGTTTGTGTATGGCACACCTCGATTTATTTTACAAGATTTGTGTGTCACTAAGCAAAACTAAGGACACTCATATTTTAATCCTAATTTAAAATTTACTAAGAAGCTTTTAATCAAAGACATGCTCAAGGTGAAGGGCTAGGCTTTTTAATTATTTTTGAAAAGGGGTTTGGGTTTGGGCTAGCGACGGCCCATTACTTAATTAGTTTGGGAGAAACAACAATTTAGAGTTGTATTGGGCTGGAGTCTGGCCCAGAAGTAAAAAGACTCAAAGATGTCTTGCTGAGTCCGAATCAAGCGGCCACATTGGGCTTATGTTTAGGCGGGCCCAGTTGCTACATGTTTTCTAGCTGGGCCTATCTACCTCTACATTTAACCATACTTACACATTTATAACAATTATATCTCAATTTGCTTTTAAGTAAAAAAAAAAACCAGCATTCAAAGACCAAACACAATTCTAGTTTGAAAATTAATCACGTGAGTTGAAAGACATAATAGCATGTGTTTACACTATGACTTATAATAAAATAGATCTCCTACAACTGAATCAAATTTTTGGGCTTAGGGCCCAGGCCCAACGGCCTAGGCCCAGATTCATTTAGCTTTTTATCTAGGCTTCAAATTCAGCCCTCTTTAAACAAAAGAACAGCCCTGTCGTCCTTACAGAGTGGGCTCATAACCTGGCCCATTGCACCACTATTATTTAGAAAAAAAAATATAACAACAACATAATTAAACTCCTAATGCAGCTGTTTTGAATCCCAGTACATGAATTTAAAACCTAGTTAATTACAGTCTTCAAATAAAATAAGAAGCTTTTCAAAATCAACACATTACATTGTAACTTATTAAATACATAAACTAACTACATTAAAAAACAAATCTATTACAAATTTCCGTATAATTAGCAACCTAAGGAATCCCTGCCTCTTCTGGACATGATTTGTCCATCAAAGCTTGGTCTCTTCTCGTGTTAAAACAGCAGGATCCCAACTTTCAGCTTTTGAGCCTGCTGATTTGGCAAACTAGTGACCAAATCTGCATGTACTAGCTCATGGTCAGTTAACAGCTTTAAATGTCATTAAGGAAACAAAGTATCATTCCTTTAAAAGAAAGAAGAGAAGATAGTATGAATTTAATAAAACAACATTTAGGATCACCTCTAAAACATAGAGCACTTGGCTATTAGAGATAGACCAGACAGTGAGAGTCATATTGATTCCTTTCTATGTTCAACAATAATTTCAACTTCATTCATATCACATCAATCAAACATCACATAAAACTCTTTCATTGTACATGTCTTACAAGCTCATCAATAGCATATCATTTCAGAGAAAAACAGTAGTACATAAGGAAGAAATGAAGCCAGTACCTTGAATAATCTGCAACCAAAAACCAGCAAGTATTAAGATGAAAAAAATTGGTTGAAAACTCAAAAGAAAAAGGAGCAGCAACAGAAATCAAATAGTCAGCAACCAAAAACCCAAAACCAAACTTCAACAGCAGCTCACCACAGTAAAAATCCCAAAGAGAAACCAAGAAACTTCCACTTTCAAACCATATTTTCAGCTTATGAAGACTAGAAGAAATCAGGGAGGTCTTTGAGTTTTTTTTTTCTTTTTTGCTAATCAAAGAGCAAAGGAAAACCAGCTTTTAAGAACACAATAGTTGAAATTTTGAGAGTGTTTTAGGGTTTTCTACAATCTGATCCTCTGTGTATTAGTGAGTGCCTAGCTTTCTTTTTATAGGGCCTATACAGAAATAGCATCTAGGAATATTCTGCCCTAAATCCCTTAGATAGTACATCCCTTTTTGACAGAGAAAACCGACAGCTGTCCATTTTCAGCATCTTTTTTAAAACAATTTTTGACAGCTGTATACTTCTAGAACCTTCTTTGCTTAGATATTTTCTGAAAACTTATCCTAAGTTTCTTTTAATTCAATTAAGTCCCTACAAATTTCTACTGCTTTACAAACTAAGGCAAACAAATACAACAGTCAATCAACAAATCAAAATGCAAATTAAAATGACAACAGAAATAAAATAAAAGAGATGATGCAATTTGAACTAAAACCAACCTAAGTAGTAGACAAAAGTGTTTATCTTATTAAACCTAAACAAAACTAAATTTAGAATGATTAATGCATCTACAAAAGTTGACATGAAACTGCAAAGAATCCTAAACTAATCAATTCATGAATAAATTAATTAACCAGCTAACCAAAAATCAAACAAAGGGACTGTTGATCATCTTTTAAGAATCTTTGAATTAGAACAAACAACAGAGTAACCAGTACCCTAATTAAAAAACAGACGTATGCCAATTAAACCTAGCATGTTTTGCTTAATCTAGTGAACAAAGTATAAGTAAACAACTAATAAAAAAATAAAATAAAAAGAAAAGCCCTAAATCATGCGGCTAAACAGAAATAAGAATATGAAGAAGGAAAAGAAAACCTAAGCAAGGAGAGAATAACCGAAAAATAAAGGGGAAATTACCTAGGCTACACGTAAGAAAACAAACTGGACTTGGTGAACCTGGCCGGAGTTTGAATTGATTCTGGCAAGTTTGAAAATAAATCAAACCCACATGAATCAATTGTTCTTGTCAAGAGCAAGTGACTCATGTAGGTTTGAACCATTTAGTCTTCCGGAATCACTTAGTATAGACCTTTAGGGATTTCAGATTTTCGATCTGAAAATGCTTGATTTTGAGGGGCCTTTTAGGAAGACCAGCTAGGTATTAGGGGTGAGGGCAGTGAGGATATGGCCTAGTGAAATTTTGGGTTGATTTGGAGGGATTAGGGTTTTCTGATTCCGATCTTTGATCTAAGATTCGAAGATTTCGGTAAGGATTCGAGGGAAATGGTTTGGAAATTTGGAAAGGGGAGGGAAAGGAGATTATCAAGTGTAAATTTGGTAGGGTTTGGGGTGTCAACGCCCGCGTGAGGCGATTTCCGGCGGCGGAGCACGGCGGAGCCGGTGAGGGAATGAGGGGGCGGCTAGGGTTTCGTCAGGAATAGAGACGAAGGTGAAACGGGGGGAGTTCAATGGGGGGTGTTTGGGGTTCGGACAGTTATAAATGAATTGAATGGCCAGTTCCGAGGCGTTAGATCATGGGAGATCAACGGCTGGGATTGAAACCCAACAAACGACGTCGTTTGAGTGTGTTAGGGGTGGACCGGGTAGGCTGGTGATTTGGTCTTGGACCTGGGTAAGTTTGGGAACGGATTTGGGTATTAAAATGGCCCAAATTCAAAACAAATCCCTTTTCCCTCAATTCGTTTCTTATTTCACTTTTCTTTGTTTTTCTTTTTTCTTTTTCTTTTATTAAAAATCCTAAATTAATCTAAATTGTAAAATTAAGCTAATTATCTAATTATAAATTTTATAACAATTACTTGATCCTAAACTAAAAGAGAAAAATCACTAATCTAAGAATTAAAAACAAAAAATGTAAAAATGAGCCATTTTTGTGATTTTAATTTTCAATAAAACAAATAATTAACTAATTAATCCTAAAAGTATAAAAACAAAATCTAAATGCAATGCATGGTATTTTTGATATTTTTTTATGATTTTTAACAAAAATTAAACGTGCAGAAAAATGCAAACAATTGATAAAATCCTACAAAATTCCTATAAAATGGCAAATAATTGGAAAAAATCTATTTTCTTTGATTTGATAGAAATATTTCATATAGGGCAAAAATCACATGCTCACAGCTGCCCCTCTTTGTTCGGAAACACGAAGGATTTTCGGGCAAAGATAAAATGAGCAATTATGAGTGATTTTTGCCCGTTTGAAACTCCATGGGAAGCATCTTTTGAAAAAGGTTTGACCGAACCTTGCTTCGGAGGTTGCCTACATATCCTTGGCTATAAAGGAATCAGGTCAGTGTAGTTCTGGAAGTTTTGGTAGCTGGGACTACCGATAAACTGTGATTTCACTGCTGTTGCTGCTGCTTCTGCTTGCTGAGCTCCTTATTACACCAAAATAAAAGATGAAAAGCTAAACTAGCTAAACCTATCAACTACGAGTTACAAGCTTCCTATCTATAAACCTTCTAAAGCTTGATCTTGAGTCTTGGCTGGTTCTTCTTGCAGACTCTGATTTGAATCTTGATGCTCGTTAGTTGCAACCGCTGGTTCATTCTTCTTCAGCTTTTTGGACCAAGGCGGGGCATGCAAAGCTTGTGACTTCAATCATATCTTGAGCAGTCCGCCTCTTTTCTCCGCTTCTACACTTAGAGTTCACTTCTTTTCTTATTTTTCTTTTCTTTTATTTGAATCTAGACTTCTTCTTTTGGTCACCTCGAAAGTTGTGCCTCAAGGTAAAAACTTGCTCAGGCACCGAAACAAACAAACGAACGAAATTTTTCTGCCCCAGTTTTCACTAGGAAAATTTCGTGAGTTATTGTAACAAAATCTAAACTATTTCTCTATTGAAAGCAATAAAAATTAGGATTGTGTATCCCTGAGAAAAGAGATTAGGGAGTGGAGACCCTATATCTAAAATGAAATCAAATGGGGGATCGGAGGCCCCAGGTTGGGAAGATTATCAGGTTATGCTGGAAAAATGACCGGGTTATGCCGGGGAAGGTCATCGGGTTATGCCGAAAAATGGAAAAAGGTCCTCGGGTTATGCCGAGGAGGTCAACGGGTTATGCCGGGGAGGTCCACGAGTTATGCCGGGAAAGTCATTGTGTTATGCTGGAAAAAGGTCCTCGGGTTATGCCGGGGAGGTCCACGGGTTATGCCGAGAAAGTCATCGGGTTATTCCGGAAAAAGGTCCTCGGGTTATGCCGGGGAGGTCCACTGGTTATGCCGAGAAAGTCATCGGGTTATGCCGAAAAAAGGTTCTCGGGTTATGCCGGGGAGGTCCATGGATAAATCCGAGAAAGTCATCGGGTTATGCCGGGGAGGTCCACTGGTTATGCCGAGAAAGTCATCGGGTTATGCCGAAAAAAGGTTCTCGGGTTATGCCGGGGAGGTCCACGACTTATGCCGGGAAAGTCATCGGCTTATGCCGAAAAAAGGTCCTCTGGTTATGCCGGGGAGGTCCACGGGTTATGCCGGAAAAGTCATCGGGTTATGCCGAAAAAAGGGCCTCGGGTTATGTCGGGGAGATACATGGGTTATGCTGGGAAAGTCATCGGGTTATGCCGAAAAAAAGGTCCTCGGGTTATGCCGGGGAGGTCCACGGGTTATGCCGGGGATCAACTAGAGAGTGAGACCCTATACTGGAAAAGACTACCAGGTTATGCTGGAAGCGACTAGGGAATGAGATCCTATGTTGGAAAAACGTAGCTAGAGATTGGGGACCCTAGGCTACCATGATTCTCAATCCATTTTTTTTTACTTTTCATTTTATTTATGAGAATGAAGGAAGAGTTTAGAAGGACTTCCCTTTTCTGGTCAATTTTTGCTGCAGAACCGTTTTGGTTTCTGCGTGCCTTGCTTTTATTGCACCTGCTTCTTACAAGGTTGCTTTTGGACTGCACCTGTTTTCCTATTTTCAAATCAAAGAACAATTCGTCAGTTTGAAACGGTGGTTTGTATTGTGGCCTTGATTGTTTCAATCACTTGATCTCGGCCCAACTCTTCCGATGAAAATCTCTGTTGCTTGCTGGCTTTCTGGAAATCGGTTTCTTTTCTGAACCCAGGGATCTTGACTTTCCAAAATTTCACATGATGGTTAGCTGTGTGGGTCTTTGGCCTTTTCATCTTATTTTGCTTTTATGGGCACTTGACTTTGGATTTCTTTCCTTTTCGATAATTTTGACTCTGGGGCATCGGCCATCTTGGCCAGTCGAGGTCGACTTGATGCACCTGCTGAGGCTGGGTGCCTTTCCTTGAATTCTAGCTTTTGTTGAACAGAACCCTGTAAAACCAATCTTGCCATCTTTTCTTTGTATTAGTTTCGGAGGAGGATTAGACCGAAAGGGATTCAAGGAAAAGTAAACAAAGGACAGGATAATGAATTTTAAGTGAGAAGTGTCCCTTTCGGGGAAAGGAAAGAAGGACTTATTTAGAGTGCTTGCGGACTTCAGTAGACATGACATGCTTCTTGGACTGGATACCCGATCTGCGCAACCATCTAATCTCATGAAAACCCTTCATAATCCATATCTCAAAACCGAGACCTTGCCAGGACTCTAATCAGTGCCGATAGTTGTAAGTGATTCCCTTTTTCGATCAGTGGCGCCCTTCACAGGTTTTGACCAACTAACCTCTCTCATTTCTCTTCTTACCTTCGCCTTATAGTGCTCTTTGCGAGTTTTCATTAACAAGACTCTCTCGTTTTCAATTTATCTGCTCACCGTCGCCTTACGGTGCCCGTGTGGGTTTCACCAATAATACTCTCTCATTTTATTTCTCTCATTTGATTGTATCAGATCCAAGTAACCAACATCTTCCTCTTTTTAACATCTTCACCGATTGATCAGAAAGACTTGAACAGGGTTTAGGGTAAAAGGAGTTTCGATTGAATTACAACTTTGGAACCTTTCTGGCGAATCGTCGCCGAACGATTATAACTTCTGCCCCAGTTTCAACTTCGTAGGGGAATGTGGATTTTTGTTTTGTTGTAACTGAACCCCAGAGAGAGGCTGCCTACGTATCCTTTCGGAATCAAGTCGAACATAGTTTAGGGAAACTTTATTTTTGATTTTTCGTTTTGTTTTTTTACAAACGTTTTCGGGTTCCAAAGAGGGTAATCAAAGAAAGGTAATCGGCTCAAAGGGTTAGCAAAGGGTTGAAGTGTTTGGGGTAGAGAGAATAAAAGCCTTCATCAACCCAATCGGAGAACATCGGTACCACAGAAGGGTTAAAAATACTTTTTGACTGCGTCTGCATTAACAACTGTTTCAGGGTCATTTCCTTTAATGTCTCCCAAATACAATGCCCCTTTCGGCAACCATTTTCTTATGGACCCTTCTAGTTCGGAGCAAACTTTCCTTTTGCTTCTTTGTGATGCGGGAGAATACGTCTCAAAACGAGTTGCCCCACTTCAAAGTTCCAAGGCCGCACTTTCTTGTTATAGGCACGAGCCATTCTTTGTTGGTACAACTGCCCGTGGCAAACTGTAGTCATCCGCTTTTCATCAATCAGGGTTAACTGTTCTAGATGGGTCTTGACCCACTCATTATCCTCAATCTCAGCTTCAACGATGATTCGAAGAGATGGGATTTCAACTTCTACAGGTATTACGGCTTCAGTGCCATAAACCAATAGATAGGGTGTTGCTCCAACTGATGTGCGCACAGTTGTGCGATATCCCAACAATGCAAATGGCAACTTTTCATGCCATTGTCTAGAACTTTGAATCATTTTCCTGAGAATCTTCTTGATGTTCTTGTTCGCTACTTCAACAGCACCATTAGCTTTGGGCCAATAAGGGGTAGAATTCCGATGCGTGATCTTAAATGTTTGCATATCTCCCTCATCAGATGACTATTCAAATTTGCAGCATTGTCTGTAATGATAGTTTTAGGAATACCAAAATGACATATAATGTTGGAGTGCACGAAGTCTACCACTGCTTTCTTAGTGACGGCTTTGAGAGTGACTGCTTCGACCCACTTTGTGAAGTAGTCAATGGAAACTAATATGAATCTGTGCCCATTTGAAGCTTTTGGCTCGATTGGCCCAATGACATCCATACCCCAAGCAAAGAATGGCCACGGTGCTGACATAGGATGCAGTTCTGAAGGTGGTACATGAATCAGATCCCCGTGTACCTGACACTGATGACACTTTCGGACAAAACTGAAACAATACTTTTCCATGGTCATCCAGTAATATCCCGCTCGAAGGATTTTCTTTGCAAGGACATATCCGTTCATATGGGGTCCGCATACTCCTGCGTGCACTTCATTCATGATTCTTCCAGCCTCTTGGGCATCCACATATCTTAGAAGGTTCAGATCTGGAGTCCTTTTGTACAAGACTTCTCCGCTCAAGAAAAAACCACTGGCGAGCCTTTTAATGGTTCTCTTTTGGTCTCCACTGGCTTGCTTAGGATATTCCTTTGTTTTCAAAAATCTCTTGATATCATGATACCATGGCTGAACATTTGGTTCCACCTCAACAATATTGCAATAACCATGCCTTTCTCGGATTTGGATTTCCAACGGGTCAATGTGGACATTACCCGGATACGGCAGCATCGAGGCCAACGTAGCTAGTGCATCGGCTAACTCATTGTGAAACCGAGGAATGTACCTAAACTCGACGGATTTGAACCACTTGCTAAGATCTTCCACATGTTGCCTGTATGGAATAAGCTTGATGTCTCGGGTTTCCCATTCACCTTGAGCTTGTCGGATAATCAAATCAGAATCTCCCATGATTAGCAATTCTTCCACATCCAGGTCAATTGTCATGTTCATGCCCATAATGCAGGCTTCATACTCAGCGGTATTATTCGTACAGAGAAACCGAAGCCGGGCTGTGGCCGGATAGTGCTGACCAGCGGGCGAAATCAAAATCGCCCCAATCCCAACACCTTTTGCATTTACAGCTCCATCGAAGAACATTTTCCAAGCATTAGTGTCTTCCGGAATTACCTCAAATGAATTTACTTCCTCGTCCGGAAAGTAGGTACTTAAAGGCTGATATTCATCATCGATAGGATTTTCAGCAAGGTGATCCGCCAAGGCTTGAGCTTTCATTGCCGTGCGGGTGACATAGACTATGTCAAATTCGGTGAGCAGGATTTTCCATTTTGCCAACCTCCCCGTGGGCATTGGTTTTTGGAATATGTACTTCAAAGGATCCAACCTGGTTATGAGATAGGTGGTGTAGGCCAACAAGTAATGCCTAAGCTTCTGAGCGACCCAAGTCAAGGCGCAACAAGTTCTTTCCAACAAAGTGTACTTGGCTTCATAACTAGTGAACTTCTTGCTCAAGTAGTATATGGCTTGTTCTTTCTTCCCGGTCACATCATGTTGCCTAAGAACACATCCGAAAGAGTTCCCCAACACCATCAAGTACAGGAACAAAGGCCTTCCGGGCTCGGGTGGAACCAACACTGGCGGATTTGACAGATATTCTTTGATTTTGTCGAAAGCTTCTTGACACTCATCTGTCCATCTAATTGCCGCATCTTTCTTTAGCAGCTTAAAGGTGGGCTCACACGTAGAAGTCAACTGAGCAATAAACCTGCTGATGTAATTCAACCTACCCAATGTCACACCTCCTTTTTACACACTTACCCCGAAGGATAATGTATAAGGGAGTTTTTCCATTTAAAGTGACATTATTCGAAATGGGATTATTTATTTATTTTAGAGTCGCCACTTGGGATAGGATTGGCTTTTGGTGTCCCAAGTGACTGGTTTAATTTAAATCCCAAATCGAGGAAAATTGTCGACTTCCCAATTGGAGTCTGCGAACCAGAAATTCTGAATAAGGAATTCTGTTGACCCGAGGGAAGGTGTTAGGCACCCCCGGATCCCGTGGTTCTAGCACGGTCGCTTAAATTAATATAAATGGCTAAAAATCTGATTTTTATACATGTTCAAACCTATAGTGCAATTTTATAATTATTTACCGCTTTTAATTATTTTTTATGAAAGTGAACGTTGTTTAAAAACGTGTTTTCGGATCACGTCACATGAAATGCACCCGGATCCTTGACACATTCTTATTTAACGTTTTTGGATTTGGATTTGGGTCGCATGAAATGCACTCCCGTATTTAAGAAGGTAGAATTATAAAAAAAGCGCGCCTAAAGCGACTAACGGGTTATTATCATTGTGGAGGGCCGTGAAATTCGCTAAACGGCACGCCCCGAATTCTAAGTATTTTTAATTAAGCATTTAATGAGGGCCCCGCAACTTATGCATTTTGTTTGGCCAGGCTTATCTAACTTTATTATTTAAAGGCCAGCCTAAAGCAAACTATAATTTTCTATTTATTTTTTGTCTCTAAAAGGGCCTAATTAATTTGCATTTATAAATTCGGGCTTCGAGTTCAGGTCCGAATTCAAACAAGAGGGAGGATCCTCTTAATTTGAACCCGCTACCTAACTTGAAAACCTAAATTTATATTGCGAATTAATCCCCTATATCCCTAATGTGATTTTTAAAAAGTCGTCCAACATTGGGCCTAAGTTTCAGCCCGCGAATCTGCCGCATTGCAGGTCCATAGGTCTTGATCTGAGATGTGAGTTTTGCACTTGGGCTCAAACTGAAGAAAATCAGGCCCAATAGTCTAGCCATTAAGGTGTACCCAACGACTTGGTCCTGCCTTGACTTGCCTTCTTACTTGTTTCACTCACGTAGCCCAATGTGCTGAATATAACGATGCTTAAACAATTCCAGAAAATCATCAGCTAGAGCATGCAATAGTTATTATTTATAGATTGACTATTTCGTGTTCTCTTTTATTTATGTGTAACACCATTATTTATTTGAGAGTCACATATTAACACTTAATGCGTCTAAGAATTCACAATCTCTAATCTCCAGGTAGTCTTAGCAATAATATGGAATACATAGGCCTGCGTTTTTCATTTTTTATCAAGCTATACAACCAATCTAATCTTCATCAAATGAAACACAACACTTCAACTCTTCATGTGTGACTTAATCTAACACAGGCTATGAATACCTCAACTCCAGCAGCATTGAACCACTACCAAAATTAATCTATATTAAACCAAACTTATGAAACAGCATGCAATCAACCTAGAGTTTAATAGTCCAATTAAGTACAAATGATGAAATGTTCAGATTATTTACATTCCACATAGTGCTGCTGTATAATCTAACACTCAATCCAATATGTATACAAGGAAATAATCAAAAAATATGCAAAGCAATGTGTCATTTCTTTAATAATTTGACTACAACCAATGATTTAGTTCTTCACATATCTCTTGAGATTGAAGAATACCTGGAATTGAAATAAAGTAGAGGTGAGGAATCAGCTTAAACAGGGCAGAACAGCAAAACGATTCAGCAGTGAATTATCAGGTTAACACCAAGCTCAGGTCCCAGAAACAATGTCAAACAATCTCCAGCGGTTAATAACTAGTAAACGACCAAATTCCTACTGAATAGGCCAGATTTCGACTTTAAAATGACTCCAGAAGTTTTAGAACTTCAATTATTGCAAAACAGGATAATTCAGGCCATTGTGGACCTCAAATGAGCAAAATTCTAACTGAGATTTGGATTTGTGAAAGTATCACAAGGAAGCTGCAACGAATAGTACTTTTTTTGTTTTTGTTTTATTGTATTTTTTATGTTTTTGGATTTTTTGGGCAGGAATTAAGATCTAAAAGAAGACTTGAACTATAGGAATGCAGATTTTGAACTTTCTTAGATTTTGAAGTTCAAATTTGAAATCACAACTTCAGAATGGGATTTGGGGGTGGAAGATTAAAAGCTGGAATATTTTTGGGGATTTTCAGAGGGTCCAAACTTGTGAAACAAGGCAATGAGCATGCCTTTTATAGGCAAAACTAGGGCTGCCTTCAGATTTATATTTTACCCCCTAAGTCCCTCTTTTATTTTTCAATTTTTAGCTAGTTAGTCCCTAAGGTTTTGACTTGTTTCTCAAGTTAAACACTAAACTACTGAAATTCTAATTAAAACCCTCCTCTAGAAGATTCTGGGAGGTTCTAGTTTCAACTACAACATTGTTTCCTATTTGGGAATACCCAAACTAACCCTGAATACCCCTGAATTTTACTAATCAACCCTAAACCCCCTTTTACCTTATTTAGTGACTATGGTTAATTCAAGGACCACACTATTCAGCTATAACCATAATTCTTCAATCAACAAAATTAAACTATCCTTGTTTTAATTTGAATTAAATACTTGATCTATATATCCTACGACTATTGTATTATTGATCTAAACAAACCACTCAAACTCGAGACTAAAATCAGATTAGCCAAAGCAAACATGGATCATTTAATTGAAACTAAACAACAAATCAATTATCAGAAAAACGAAACCAAAATTAAAAGAAAGAATCAGTAGAAACAGAAATCAATAAACCCTAAAATGACTAAAGATTGATCAGTGTTATTCAATTGGGATCAAAAAATACGAGCAAATATTTACACTACCCTATTGCAGTCTGAACACTAATGTAATAATAAGAATTTAAAAAAAAAAAACATAACAACAGAAGCAGACATGGAAAAACAAGAACAAAAGAAAATAAAAGATGAAATACCTCTAATCTTGGCTCAGACTCGGATCTAATCGGGCTTTTGGAGCTATTTGGACCAAAACCGTCTTTAATCCTGTGTTTTCAATGAGAAAACACACGATTAAAGTCAGTTGTAGTGCCAAATCAAAGAAATTCCGACTTTGAAGAGTTAGGGTTCTTGGCCGGATTTCGATCCAAAATTTGAGAAGATGGGGTGATGTTTGAGGGTTATAGGTTATGGATTTATGAAGAAGGAGATGAGGAGGATATATGGTGTGAGTTTGGTCTGGTTTGGAGAGAGTAGGGTTTTGGGCCGGATTTTAGATCTAATATTTGAGAAGATTGGCTAGGAATTGAAGGAGATGGTTTTGGGGGTTGGAAAGAGGAGAGGGAGAGGATTCAAGGGTGTAATTTTGGGCGGATTTGGAGCATCGCCGCCGACGGAGGCGATTTCCGGCCGGCGGCGGACGGCGGAGGGACGGCGGCGTTAGGGGTTTTTCGGTGTAGGTCTGAGAGAGACGAAGGTAGGGGGTCCTGGGGGGGGGTGGTATCGTTTGGACACATTTATATTAAGTGATGGGGACTTCAACCGTCAGATTAAAAACCTAGACGGTTGAGATTGATTTGAGTCAAAACGGTGTCGTTTGGAGTAGTTAAAGGCTGGACCGGGTGGGTGTTTTTGGGCCTGGACTGGGCGTTAGGTTGGTATCAGGGGTTGGGCTGGTGAATTAATATTGGCCAAAGCTTATTCTTTAAAACAGGCCTGCCTTTCTTTTCTTTATTTTGTTTATTACTTTTCCTCTTTTTTTTTTCAATTTTAAAAACTAAAACTAAAAATTAAACCTCACAATCAATTCAAACTACCTAATTAAGCTACAATTATCCTAATACCATTTGGAAATTATAAAAACCTAAAAACTAAAATTAAAATTAAACAAAACAAATCAAAGGATTCTCTATGATTTTCTTTGTGTTTTTAAAGCCTAATTACTAATTAGTCTAAAAATATGCAAAATTATAATCCTAAGTATAAATATTTTTAATATTTTTTATGAATTATCATGCACACACAAATAAAATACACACAAAATTAACGCAATTATATCCTAAAAATCAAATAATAAAAGTAATCTATTCTAAAGAAGCTATAGGAATAATTCAAAGCGGCAATCACGTGTTCACAGCTGCCCCTCTTTGCTCGGAGACACGAAGGGTTTTCGGGCAAAAGATAAATGAGCAATCATGAGAGATTTTTGCCTGCTTGGCACTCCATGAGAAGCATTTTTGGAAAACCGTCTGACCGAACCCTGCTTCAAAGGTTGCCTACATATCCTTGGCTATAAAGGAATCAGGTCAGTGTAGTTCTGGAAGAGTTGGTAGTTGGGACTACCAGGAGCTGTGATTTCACTGCTGTTGCTGCTGTTACTGCTTGCTGACCTCCTTATTACACCAAAAAGGAAAATCAAAGCTAAGCTAGCTATGCCTAACAACTATGAGTTACAACGATTCTATCTATAAATCTCTTGAAGCTTGATCTTGAGTCTTAGCTGATTTTGCTGTGGACTCCGATATGAATCTTGACGCTCGACAAGTTGTAGATGTGTTTTCTTTCTGCAGCATTGGGTCAGAGCGGGATCGGCGGAGCTTGTCGCTTCAATCAGATTTTGAGCAACCCGCACCCTTGCTTGCTTCACATTTGGTTCATTTCTTTTGTTCTTTTCTTCTTTTCTTTATTCTGGATTGAGACTCATTCCCTCGGTCGTCTCGCACCCCTGTGCCTCGGTGTTAGACCTGCTTAAGATACCAAAACAAACAAACGAACGAAATTTTCTGCCCCAGTTTTCACTAGGAAAATTTCGTGAGTTAGTTGTGATCAAATCAGGATTGTGTAGGGAGATCCTCGGTTTTTGGCCAGGATTTGGAAAGAAAAGGATCCTCGGTTTTTTGGCAAGGAGATCCTCGGTTTTTGGCCGGGATTTGGAAAGAAAAAGCTCCTCGGTTTTTTGGCCGGGAGATCCTCGGTTTTTTGGCCGGGATTTGGAAAGAAAAAGCTCCTCGGTTTTTTGGCCGGGAGATCCTCGGTTTTGGGCGGGATTTGGAAAGAAAAAGGCTCCTCGATTTTTTGGCCGGGATTTGGAAAGAAAAGGCTCCTCGGTTTTTTTTGCCGGGAGATCCTTGGTTTTTTGGCCGGGATTTGGAAAGAAAAAAGCTCCTCGGTTTTTTTGGTCCGGGAGATTCTCGGTTTTTGGCCGGGATTTGAAAAGAAAAAAGCTTCTCGGTTTTTTGGCCGGGAGATCCTCGATTTTTTGGGCCGGGATTTGGAAAGAAAAAGCTCCTCGATTTTTTGGCCGGGAGATCCTCGATTTTTTGGACCGGGATTTGAAAAGAAAAAGCTCCTCGGTTTTTTGGCCGGGATTTGGAAAGAAAAAGTTCCTCGGTTTTTCGGCCGGGAGATCCTCGGTTTTTTGGCCGGGATTTGGAAAGAAAAGGCTCCTCGGTTTTTTGGCCGGGATTTGGAAAGAAAAGGATCCTCGGTTTTTTGGCCGGGAGATCCTCGATTTTTTTGCCGGGATTTTGGAAAGAAAAGGCTCCTCGGTTTTTGGCCGGGAGATCCTCGGTTTTTGGCCGGGATTTGGAAAGAAAAAGCTCCTCGGGTTATGCCAGGGAGATCCTCGGGTTTTTGGTCGGGATATTTAAGGAATGGGATCCTATGCTACCATGATTTGTTTTCTTTTGGGATTTTCATTTTTATTTCCTTTCTTCTTTCTTTTTCTTTTGTTTTCCTCTTTATATGTTTTCCTTTTTATTTAGCAAAACGCATGAAAGAATTTGGGAGAAAACTTCCTTTTGGTCGTTTTCCTGCTGCAAAGCTGTTTCAGCGCTTGCGTACTTTATTTCCTTTTGGGTTGCACCTGCTTCTTGCATGGTTGCTTTGATTGCACCTGTTTTCAACAAAGAACAGTTTGTTAGTTTGAAACAGTGGTTGGTTTTTGTGGCCTTGATCATCCCAATTGCTTGATCCCGGCCCCTTTTCCGTTGAGAACTTGCTACTTGTTGGCCTTGAGGGTGAACCTCTTTTCAAACCGACCGGGTCCAACTCTCAGGGCTTCACTATGACTCGCCCGTGTGGGCTTTGGCCTTTTCACTTTATTCTGCCCTTGGGACCTTTGCCTTTGACTTCCTTTCTTTTCCAATATTTTTGCTTCGAAAGCATCAACCCCTATGGTCAGTCGAGATTGGCCTGACGCACTTGCTGAGGCTGGGTATTTTCTTCGACTCTGACCAGGCGGAGCCCTGTGAAGCCGGTCCTACCACCTTTCCTTTGTACTAGCTACGGACTCAGAGTTAAACCGAAAGGGATTCAAAGAAAAGATATGTAAAAGGCAAACATATGATTTTAAGAAGAAGCGTCTCTTTCGGGGGAAAAGGAGGACTTATCTGGGGTGCATGCTGGCTTCAAATGAACATGACATGCTTCTTGGACTGGACGCCCGACCCACACAAACTTTCCAGCTTCTTGTGAACCCATTGATCCTTATTTCAAAACCAGGGAACCTTGCCAGGACTCTTTTAGTTGTGAGATGTCTTCTTTTCGGCCGACAGCGCCCTTTGCGGGTTTTCGCCAATCGAACTCTCTCATTTGTCTTCTCACCATCGCCCGATAGTGCTCTTTGCGAGTATTCACTAAGCGGACTCTCTCATTTTCAGTTTCTCTACTCACCATCGCCTTATGGTGCCCGAAGGTTTTCACCGATAAGACTCTCTCATTTTATTTCTCTCAATTTGCATTGTGTCAGAATCCAACAATAACGTTTTCCACTTCCCTGCCTTTGCCAATTGATCGGAAGGACTTGGACAAGGTTTTTGGGGTAAAAAGAGTTTTGGACGGCACTACAACTTTGGAACCATTTCGGCTGATTAATGGCCGAACCATTATATCATCTGCCCCAGTTTCATTTTTTTTTTTGGGAAATTGGGATTTTTGTTTTGGTGTGACTGAACCCCAGAGAGAGGCTGCCTACGTAACCTTTCGGAATCAAGTCAAACGTAGTTCAGGGAAATAAATTTTCATTTTTGTTTTTGTTTTTGTTTTGTTTTTCTTTTCTTTTCTTTTCTTTTTTTTTCTTTTTTTTTTCTTCTTTTTCCTTTCAATAATACTTCCGGGTTCCAAAGAGGGTGGCCAAAGAAGCGTAACCGGCTCAAAGGGTTTACGAAGGGTTGATAGTATTTGGGTAGCGAGAAGAAAAGCCTTCGTCATCTCAATTGCATAAAAGCCATCATCACAGGACGCCTAGACATAGTACCTTTTAACTGCATCTGCATTGACTGCTGTTTCAGGGTCATTTCCTTCGGTGTCTCCAAGATACAGTGCTCCTCTTGGCAATATCTTTCGGATTATGCATGGACCTTTTCAATTAGGGGTTTTGCTTCCTGGTGATGAGGGAGAATGCGTCTGAGTACCAGCTGTCCCACTTCAAAATTCCTGGGACGCACTTTCTTGTTATAAGCGCGGGCCATTCTTTGTTGGTATAACTGCCCATGACAAACTGCGGCCATCTGTTTTTCATCAATTAATGACAATTGCTCTAGTCGGGTCTTAACCCACTCACTGTCTTCAATCTCCGCTTCAACGATTATCCGGAGTGAAGGAATTTCTAATTCCGCAGGTATGACAGCTTCAGTACCGTAAACCAACAAGTACGGTGTCGCTCCAATTGATGTATGTACTGTGGTACGATACCCGAGTAATGCAAAAGGTAGCTTTTCATGCCATTGCCTGGAGCTTTGAATCATCTTTCTCAAAATCTTCTTAATGTTCTTATTTGCTGCTTCAACGGCACCGTTGGCTTTTGGCCGATAAGGAGTAGAGTTTCTATGCGTTATCTTGAACTGTTCACATACCTCTCCCATCAGACAGCTGTTCAAATTTGCAGCATTGTCGGTAATGATAGTCGCAGGAATGCCAAAGCGGCAAATGAGATTGGAGTGCACAAAGTCTATCACAACTTTCTTGGTGACCGATTTGAGAGTGATGGCCTCAACCCATTTTTTGAAGTAGTCAATTGCCACCAATATAAATCTATGCCCATTCGAGGCTTTTGGCTCGATCGGCCCAATGACATCCATACCCCAAGCAACAAATGGCCAAGGTGCTGACATCGGATGAAGCTCTGTTGGAGGTGCATGAATCAAGTCACCGTGCACCTGACATTGATGGCATTTTCGAACAAAGCTGAAACAGTCCTTTTCCATAGTTATCCAGTAATACCCGGCTCGCAGAATTTTCTTTGCCAGCACATAACCATTCATATGAGGTCCGCATACTCCAGCGTGCACTTCATGCATAATTCTTCCGGCTTCCTCGGCATCAACACATCTTAGCAGGTTGAGGTCCGGGGTCCTTTTATACAAAACATCACCGCTTAAGAAGAAACCGCTCGTATGCCGTCTAATGGTTCTTTTCTGATCTCCAGTGGCTTGCTCGGGGTATTCCTGTGTTTTCAGAAATCTCTTGATATCATGCAGGGCTGAATGCTGGGTTCCGCCTCAACCGCATTACAATACCCGTGCTTTTCTTTGATTTGAATCTCTAGAGGGTCAATATGGGCATTGCCTGGGTAAGGCAGCATTGAAGCTAGAGTGGCGAGTGCATCGGCTAGTTCATTGTGACACCGAGGGA
This sequence comes from Nicotiana attenuata, assembly GCF_001879085.1. Classification (NCBI taxonomy): domain Eukaryota; kingdom Viridiplantae; phylum Streptophyta; class Magnoliopsida; order Solanales; family Solanaceae; genus Nicotiana; species Nicotiana attenuata. The sequence goes on from NW_017674891.1 coordinate 26,292, forward strand.
TATACCTGAACTCTATCGACTTGAAGCGTTTGGTGAGATCTTCCACATGCTGTCGATAGGGAACGAGCTTAACATCTCGAGTCTCCCATTCCCCCTGGGCTTGCCGGATAATCAAATCAGAGTCCCCCATGATTAATAAATCTTCAACATCTTGGTCAATTGCCATATTCATGCCCATGATGCAGGCTTCGTACTCGGCCGTATTGTTTGTGCAGAAGAATCGGAGCCTTGCTGTAGCTGGGTAGTGCTGACCATTGGGTGATATCAATATTGACCCAAGCCTACGCCTCTTGTATTTACTGCTCCGTCAAAGAACATTTTCCAAGCATGAGTGTCCTCAGAAATGGCTTCTACTGAATTTACCTCCTCATCTGAGAAATATGTGCTCAATGGTTGATATTCCTCGTCAACCGGGTTTTCACCCAAATGATCTGCCAACGCCTGGGCCTTCATTGCTGTACGCGTGACGTAGACTATGTCAAATTCAGTGAGCAAGATTTGCCACTTTGCCAGTCTCCCAGTGGGCATCGGTTTCTGGAATATGTACTTCAAAGGATCCAACCTGGTTATTAGATAGGTGGTGTGGGCTTGAAGATAGTGTCTCAACTTTTGAGCGACCCATGTCAGAGCACAGCATGTTCTTTCCAACAAAGTGTATTTGGCCTCGTAGCTGGTGGACTTCTTGCTCAGATAGTAAATTGCCTGCTCTTTTCTTCCGGTTATATCATGCTGCCCAAGAACACAGCCAAAAGAATTTTCCAACACTGTCAGATACAAGAAGAGGGGTCGCCCATGTTCCGGTGGGACCAATATTGGAGGATTTGACAAATATTCCTTGATTTTATCGAAGGCTTCTTGACATTCGAATGTCCATTTGATTGCCACATCTTTCTTCAACAGTTTGAATATGGGCTCACAGGTGGTAGTCAGTTGAGCGATGAACCGACTGATATAGTTTAACCTGCCCAATAAGCTCATCACTTCCTTCTTAGTTCTTGGAGGAGGTAAATCTCGAATGGCCTTTATCTTTGTTGGATCTAACTCAATACCTCTCCTGCTCACTATGAAACCCAGGAGTTTGCCTGATGGGACTCCGAAGGCACATTTAGCTGGATTCAACTTCAAATCATACTTGCGCAACCGTTCGAAGAACTTTCTCAAATCTCGCACGTGGTCACTCTGAGTTCGGGACTTAATGATTACATCATCCACATACACCTCTATTTCTTGATGCATCATATCGTGGAAAATGGTAGTCATGGCTCTCATGTAGGTTGCCCCAGCATTCTTTAACCCAAATGGCATGACCCGATAACAGTAGGTACCCCAGGGTGTAGTGAAAGCTGTCTTCTCGGCATCTTCTTCATCCATCAACACCTGATGATATCCTGCGTAACAATCCACGAAGGACTGTATTTCATGTTTGGCGCAGTTATCAACAAGGATGTGAATGTTAGGCAACGGGAAATTGTCTTTAGGACTTGCTCTATTCAAATCTCGGTAGTCCACACACACCCGAGTTTTCCCATCCTTCTTTGGCACTGGAACCACATTGGCTAGCCATGTAGTATATCGGACCACTCGGATTACCCCCGCCTTCAACTGTTTTGTGATTTCTTCTTTGATCTTATCACTGATATCAGTTTTAAACTTCCTTTGCTTTTGCTGTACTGGAGGACAATCGGGGTAAATTGGCAATTTGTGCACCACTAGATCCATACTCAGTCCTGGCATGTCGTCATACGACCAAGCAAACACATCTTTAAATTCGAACAGGAGTTGGATTATTGCATCTCGAGTTTGCTCATCTGTGTGAATGCTTATTTTGGTTTCCCTTATTTCTTCGACAGTTCCCAAATTAACCGGTTCAGTGTCATTCAGATTTAGCTTAGGTTTGTTCTCAAATTGTTCCAATTCTCGGGTTATTCTCCTAAAAGCCTCTTCTTCATCATATTCCGGTTCTTGATTCATTATTTCACAAATCTGGGCATGAAGTCCGCAAGCATGTCATGTTATTTAAAGCCGCATTATTAGGACTGAAAAGATAAGATGAAAAGAGAAAAATAATAAAATTAGAAAGAATAAAAGAAAAATAGACGATGAAATATTGATTTCATTTCTTGGAATTGGAAAGATAACAGGGTTTACATTCAGGAATTTAAAGACAAGAAACTAAAAGAAACATCCGAGTTACACCCTGAAATAACTCGGGATGCAGAAAAGGTGACAGGGCTATCTACCGGGACTCCCGCCTGATCGGGAATGGCGTAGCCTTCCAGTTTTGGAGTTTAGCATCTGGTCCCATATAGAGCACCTCAGCGGTGCTAATCCCTTCGCCTGGCTGAACCATGTTGATTTCATAAAGCATTTGTCTCATAGCTCCACATATATCTTCGATTTCCTCGGCTGTGAACACCTCATTGTCCTCTTCTTTGCCATACTTGGGCTTGATAAAAGTATTGTAGAGATGTGGCAATGGTCGTGGCAGAACCCATCCTTCTTTCTTTCTTTCTCGGCCCATTTCTCATCATCTGGGTAGGGTGGAAGCCTATCCCGAAGAACTAATCTGCTGTGGGTAGAGTTACTGGCCAGGATATTCCTTGTAAAGCTTTTCCCAACCCTTTTCCTGGTTTGAAACCGTGTCTAATCATCTCTTTGGCCACCATGATTGAAGCATTAGACAGGAAAGGTTGAGGACAAGGATTTCCCTCCTCGTGCTGATCTGCCACCACAATTTCAAAGGCTTGATAAACAATATGCTCACTTCCTTCCCTCGCCTCCAAACATGGGATAGATGGGTCACGATAAATGGACTGCTCGTCCTCTTCGTGGACCACGATTTCCTGATCTTCATATTCGAATTTTACCATTTGGTGGAGGGTAGAGGGCACAGCTCCTGCAGCATGGATCCAGGGCCTTCCCAGAAGAAAATTATAAGATGTATCCATGTCCAACACCTGGAAGGTTACCTCGAACTCCACCGGACCTATGGTCAATATCAAATCAATTTCACCGATGGTATCCTTCTTAACACCATCAAAAGCTCTCACACAAACATTATTCGGACGAATCCATCCTGTCCCGATTTCTATCCTTTGCAATGTTGAGAGTGGGCAGATGTCAACCCCCGAGCCTCCATCCACCATGACTCGCTTGACATAATAACCTTCACACTTGACAGTCAGATGCAAGGCTTTGTTGTGAGCTGCGCCTTCCGGAGGCAAGTCATTTTTACTAAAAGAGAGTTGATTGATGGCGAAGAACCTTTCTGTCATCCTTTCGAGCTGTTCGACTGAAGTTTCAATTGGCACGTATGCCTCATTTAAAGTTTTCATCAAGATCTTCTGATGCTCGGAGGATTTCGTCACCAATGATAGCAGGGACACCTGTTCAGGATATTTCCTTAATTGATCCACTGTTTCATAATCAGGCATCTTCATTTTCTGGAAGAAGGCTTCTGCTTCCTCAGCCTCACTGGCTTCTTGGACGGAAAGCGCTTTTGAGCGGCATTGTTTACCTCCTGTACATTTGAATATTTCTCAACAGAGGTTTTCCCTGGAAGTTCCCCCGAAATTTCTTTGCCCTTGTATGTAACCACTGTCTGCTGATAATTCCATGGCACTACAGAGGGGTCTGTCATTGGCTTCTGTGGTACGCGTCCAATAACCACTGGCTCATTCAGCCGAGGCGGTTTAATTGTCCCCCGTACCACATAAGCTCCTTTTGGCACATATATTTGCGTTTCCCTTTTTACTTCAAACTTCCTTGGAGCACTGACAACTAATGGTTTTTCTTGGCGTCCTCGCGGAACATAGAGGATTCCATTCTTAGGAGGTTCTGTCTCTGCTTTTATCTCAGGTTTCTTCTCAGGCTCAGTTTTGACACTTTTATTCTTCTTCTCCCCTTTCTCTTGCTTCGAGGCTACCTTGGGTTTCTTTTCTGCGTCGGCAATAGCAATTATAGCTTTTAATGCTGGATCAAATTCTCTGTCTTCACAGATCATCCCGATTACCGGCCCGTTGTTGTGAGCGGGCAACGGATTATTGGTCACATTCGGGGCTTCTTCATCCCTCAACACTATTTTCCCTTGTTCAATCAAATCTTCCACAGCTTTCTTCAATGTCCAGCAGTTATCAGTACTATGCCCTTCAGCTCCTGAATGGTAGGCACAGTGGACCCCTCGTTGATAAGCTGGAGATTCCGGGTTCTGCCTGTTTTGGGGGATAGGCTGCAGCAGATTCATCTGAACGAGCTTCGGGAACAGACTGGAGTAGGGTTCACCAATCGGCGTAAAATTTGGTACGTCTGGGTGGTTCCCGAGGGCGGAAATTATTTTGCGGTGGTCGGGGATTATATTGGTTCTGGTGAGGAGGTTGGTTTCTTTGGAATAGAGGTGGATTTCGGTTAGCTTGTGGTTGCGGTCGGCCGAAGGGTTGAGCATTCATGACCGCATAAGGTGGAGGAGCGTAAGCCATATCAGTATGAGGATAGTAGTGTTGAGGGGTTCTTTCAGAGAACACCGGTCTAGGAGCCCGGTATCTTCTTCCTCCCGATGCTGCCATCACTGTTTCTTCTTTCTTTTTGCCTTTGGCCATTCCTCCAGACCCGCCTTGGATGGCTTGGGAGGTTGCTCTTATGGCTGACTGGCTCAAAATTCTACCCGTTTTTAGCCCATTCTCTACCATCTCTCCGATTTTTATTGCCTCTGCGAAGGGCTTGCCCATGGCGGACATCATATTCTGAAAATAGTCTGCTTCCTAGGCTTGAAGGAAAACAATGACCATCTCTACCTCATCCATCGGAGGCTTCACTCTTGATGCCTGTTCGCGCCACTTAATTACATATTCACGGAAACTTTCTGAAGGCTTTTTCTTTAGATTCGCCAAGGAGTTCCTGTCTGGCGCAATGTCTATGTTGTACTGAAATTGTCGAACAAAGTCTCGAGCCAGATCGTCCCAAATATGCCAACGCGAGACATCTTGGTCCATATACCACTCTGAAGCGATGCCAATTAAGCTTTCCCCGCAATATGCCATCAACAACTCTTCTTTGCCACCGGCCCCCCGTAGCTGGTTACAATACTTCTTCAAGTGAGCAATAGGGTCGCCGTGCCCGTCATACTTTTCAAACTTTGGTGTTTTAAACCCCGAGGGCAAGTGTACATGAGGGAACATGCACAAATCTGTATAAGAGACACTCTTTTGCCCGCTCAAGCCTTGCATATTTTTCAAACTCTGCTCGAGGCTTCTCATTCTCTTTGCCATCTCATCCTGCTCTGGGGCTTTGGGGGTTTTATCCTGCCCCGGTGTAAGCTCGTATGGTGGCTGCTGAGAGTAGGTATATTGAGTATAATGAGGAGGGTCAGCCTGAAAGACGGGATTTTGGAAAGTGAAGACTGAAGAGTCAGCAGCATGCTTAGGTAGTGATGGTTGTGTGGTTGCGGAGCAGGGTGGAGCCGTGAAGATGTTGGGAGCATGTCCAGACGGGAACACCTGGGGGCGAACCTCAGAAGGTGTTCCTAGGAAGTGAGCAGTTATGGTAGGTTGCCCCAAAGGAGTGTTTGGGTGGCTAATGGGGACAGTAGTAGCACCTCCAGATCTAGGGAATAACTCTGGGAATCCAGGAATGGTGCTTGGAGGTTCCTTTCCGTTGTTCCAAGCATCCCACATTTCCATGAGTCGCAGGCGCAAGATCCGATTTTCTTCAGCTGTAAAAGATTCAGAGGCCAGGACCCCCGAGATGGGGCTGTCTTCGGGTATGGGAATTGCAGGCAGAGTCATTTCAGACGACATCTCTGTATTTCCTTTGGTTCTGGTGAAATAGCGATGTGAGGCCAGCTTACCACAAACCAACCACTGTTTCTAAAAAGCTCAGCTGGGAATATGACAGCAACAACGGTTAGTTTTGGAACAAATAACACATTGGAGTGTGATGCACCTATACAGTTAGATGAATATCTACATGTTTGCTTCGGTTGCATGCGTCATCCCGGCTTTTCTCTTGTTTCTTTTCTTTCTCTTTTTGTTTTTCTCTCATTTTTCTTTTCCCTTCTGTTTTCCTTTTCTTTGCCATGGTCTTTCTCTCGATGCCTTATTTTCTCTTTTTGCGTTTCTTTCTCTTTTGTTTTTCTTTTATTTCCTCCCTTCGTACTTTCCCCTCTTTTTTTCTCTCTTTTCTTTTAGGGTTACGGTCGAATCCTATGGAGATTGCCTACGTATCATGACCTCGCATGAATCAGACCAAGCGTAGTTCTTGCAAATAAGGTAAATAAACTAACTCTTTTTTTGCATTTTTGAAAAAAATGCTTTAGAAGGAAAAAGGGAAATATTTTGATTTTGATTTTTGATTTTGATTTTTCTTTTTAATTTTTGAAAGAAAGACTTCTACCTTTTCATTTTATTGAAACTTTGGGAATTTTAGAAGTAAAAAGAAATATATTTGTTAGAATTTTCATTTATTTTCTAAACACGAAAGAAAAATATTTTTTTTTGGATTTTGAATGTTGCCTCTTAATTTTCGGAAGAGGGACTTTTATGAAAATGTTTTGGATTTTTGAGCAAAAATATTTTTCGGACTCAATTTTCAAAATTTGTATTTTTTTTATATTTATTATTTATGTAAGAAAGACATCTAAGGAGTATTTTAATGATTTATTTTGACCTAAAAGGAAAAAGTGGCTATTTTTCAAAACTTTTATTTAATAAAACAAAGACTCGGTTTTGCAGATACGGCCTTTCAGCACTTCCGGGAGGGAGATTTTAAGGCTGTGCCCGCAAACCATTTAAAAATGACTCAGGGTGGCTGTTCTTGCAAAAACAGCCTTCCGGCGCCCTTTTGGGGACATTCGGCTTATTTTAAAACAAGAATGGCATCACCCGATTTATTTGACAAAAAATTAAAATTTTGGTATTTTTGGCTATTTTGCAAAAAGGTGGTTGGACCCGATGAGGGCTGCCTGCGTATCTCACATCCTGTGAGAATCAAACCAGCGTAGTTCGGGCAGATATGCCAAAATCAAAACTATTTTGACCAACAATTTTTCTTTCTATGTTTTCAAATATTTTCCCTTTTCTGTTGTTTTTTTTTTCATTTTTCAAAAATTCGGCAGCATTTCGGTACTATTTGGGCATTTGGTTTTTCACAACAAATGGTCACCCTCACTTAGTCCTAACACTGCTTATTTTCATAATTCACTCATTTAGACAAGCCGGTCAACATGCAAAGCCGAGCAAATAAATGCGCAAGTAGCACGTAAGATGCATCAGGATGGTCAATTTATTTCAGGTCACCTTGTCCTAGACGGACCCAACCCCTGTGTTGAGTCCCCTAAGTCAAATGCACATGATGCAAACAAACGTCCTACTAGGGATCCGGCATGAGGCTTTGTTCTTTTAGGTTTAAACCCTAGGTTTATTGGTCTAGACCTGGCTTACCCGAGCGGACAACTCGAGCCGAGGGGGAGGCAGCGTACCGAGGATACAGAAGCTCCGCCGGCTTTGCAACTTATCCAAACCTCGTTCTAAATGGGAAAATACTCTAAACAGAAGAGAAGCTACGCGAAGTGCACCCTTCTCCATGATGTAGAAGACTCAGAAAGAGGAAGGGATTCGCGACAGTTTATATATACAATTTCAACAAATATCAAAGCGGTAAAACATTAAGCACATATAGCATGGAACATGTAGAAAAATCAGATAACGCCAAATATAACAATTATACTAAGCTCGAATTCTTGAACCCTGAATCAAAATTCTGGGTTCGTGTCCCCAGCAGTGTCGCCAGAGCTGTCACACCTCCTTTTTACACACCTACCCCGAAGGATAATGTATAAGGGAGTTTTTCCATTTAAAGTGACATTAGTCGAAATGGGATTATTTATTTATTTTTCAGAGTCGCCACTTGGGATAGGATTGGCTTTTGGTGTCCCAAGTCACTGGTTTAACTTGAATTCCAAATCGAGGAAAATTTCGACTTCCCAATTGGAGTCTGCGAACCAGAAATTCTGAATAAGGAATTCTGTTGACCCGAGGGAAGGTGTTAGGCACCCCCGGATCCCGTGGTTCTAGCACGGTCGCTTAAATTATTATAAATGGCTAAAATCTGATTTTTATACATGTTATCCTATAATGCAATTTTAAGATTATTCACAGCTTTTAGTTAAATTTTAAGAAAGTGAACGTCGTTTAAAAAATATGTTTTCGGATCACGTCACATGAAATGCACCTGGATCCTCGACACATTTTTATTCAACGTTTTTGGATTTGGATTTGGGTCGCATGAAATGCACACCCGTATTTAGGAAGGTAAAATTATTAAAAAGCGTGCCTAAAGTGACTAACGTATTATTATCTTTGCGGGAGGCCGTGAAATTTGCTAAACGGCACGTCCCGAATTCTATGTATTTTGATATAAGCATTTATTGAGGGCCCCGCAATTTATGCATTTTATTTGGCGAGGCTCATCTCAGTTTTGTTTAAAGGCAAGCCCTAAAGTAAGCTATGATTTTCTATTTTTTGTTTGTCTCTAAAAGGGCCTCATTAATTCGTATTTATAAATTCAGGCCTCGAATTTAAGTCCGAATTCAAACAAAAGGGTGGACCCTCTTAATTTGAACCAGCTACCTAACTCGAAAACCTAAATTTATATTGCAAATTAATTCTCCGTATTCCTAATGTGATTTTCTTAAAGGGTTTTTAACTATTAACAATTTTGGGCCTTCAAACTTGGCCCTATGCAGGACGAAGGAAAACATAGCTTGTATTAAAATTTGCCCTGCTTTGGGCTTCTTGTTATAACACTAAACCCAAAACTCGTGTAAATATATGGGCCTAGTTGTCTTGGCTCGTGAATGAGCCCAAACCAATATTGACGGTAGTGGCTAGGCCTGGTAACAGCTTTTAAAAAAACAAATGCTTCTCTTATTCAAATCAAATTCTGAGGCAAATATTTCACACTGTTTCAACTTACTAATTCGATCCACCTAGCATCTAACAGTTAATTAATTTCAAATCAAAACTCATTAATGACCTGGGAGTTGGACGCAATTGCTGATACTCATTATCATGCTCACTTCTAACTATTGTTATCCAAATTGACTTATGAACCCCAAACTGGCATATAGTATAGATGTAAAATGCCTTACTGCTTTACAGTTTGCAGAATATGAATAAATTTCTATGAGTGCAATTTTCAACAGGCATATAGTGAACAAATTAAATAGCAAATCATTTTTAGTCTACAGGGATACTGATTCTACATTTAGTAAGAAAGTTCATGCTTCTTCCGTGTTCGACCTCTAACCAGTAGACTATTCTAAGCTTAAATTCCAACCAACATGAACATTCAAGGATGAACTAACTATACTATGCTGAAGCTATTTGCAGAACATTCATACAGTTAAAAGGCCCAACAGTCCGAATTAATTACAACATTCAACTACTCAAATTTTAACTAAACTAATCTACGAGCATATTCAGGAAAGAAATAATAAGAGCATCCAGCAAGGGATCAATTTGAAGCTTCTATTTCACATCTCAAATTAAGCATACATTGCCGTGGATTCAGAACTTGTACCTGGAAATTTGCACAAATGAAATGAAATTGAGGATCAGTTGAGCAGCAGAAATACAGCAGCAATAAAATCGATTTTGAACCCAGAAAATAGTGTCAATCAGCCCATGGAGTTGATTTCAGATTGCAAAACCAGTAAACAACCAAAATAAGCCTGAACGCCCCAAAATCGACTTGATATAACCCCCAGGATCTCTGAAACCTTCACTACTGAATTGAAAGACCATTTAAACCATTGTTCAACCTTATTCAAGCTAGAAATTGAATTTCAGAACCCGAAACATCGAGATCACTCCACAAATTCAATGGAACAGTGATTTTGGGAGTTTTTGTGTTATTTTTGGGATTTTGAAGAACTAAGATCTAAAAATGAACTCTCTAACTCTCAGATTTCAGTTTTGGTTTTTGAGTTTTTGAAATTCAAATTTTTTGATGTTTAAACTTTTGTGGATTTTTTTTTCAGATTCTAAAACTTGTATTGTAAGGCAAGGCAATGCCCTTTTATAGGCAAAATTAGGGTTGCCTTCAGATTTTCACTTTACCCCTAAGTCCCTCTTTTATTTTCAAATTTTTGCTTAGTTAGTCCTTAGAATTTTTGACTTGTTGCCTAAGTTACTATCCTAAGTTCTTGAAATTACAATTAAGGCCCTCTTCTAGAAGAGCCTAGGGTGTTCCAACTTAGCCTACAGCATTTCTGTGCCACTTTAAGTACCTAATTACCCTTGGACTAATCCTACAATTACTAACCAACCCCAACCCTTTTTCAACTTGATCAAATAACCATAGTTAATCAATCACAGGGATTGAAAATGTTCAGCTATAACCAAACATCACCAATTATAATAAGAAAACCTAAAATTTGAACTAATCAATCTAACTAATTAAAATTGGATTTTAACTCTAATTATCACTAACACCCGAAGGCTAAAATTAAAACAGTGAACTAACGACTAACAGCAAACAAGTAAAATTGAAACTTAAAGTAAAATTCATATCATATAATAACCAACAAAAATCATGGATCGACATCAAATAGACAGTCAAATCAAAATAAGAACAAAATTAACTATATGGCTGAAATCAGAACCTAAATAAAAATGAAAATAACAGGAATACTAAATAGAAGAAATCAAAGTCATGAAGAAAAACAGAAAACGATAGAAGTGGAGTACCTCGAAATTACTCATTTTGAACTAAACTTAAGGCCAGCTTCTGGACGATAATCAGATTATAACCATCCTTAATCATGTGTTTTCAAGAGAAAACACATGATTAAGGGTTGTTATAACCCCCTAAATCAGTGAACCCCAATTGTTGACAACTAGGGTTCCTGGTCCGGACTTGATCTGAATTTCGAGTCACTGGAGGAACATTTGAGGGAAAATAAATGGGGATTTAGGAAGGTGGAGGTGGGGAGGGTCTGGGGTGTAATTTTGGGGAGGTTTTGGAGGCGGCGCCGCCGTGTACGGCGGAGGCGGCGCTAGGGTTTGGATTATTCGAGGGATTGGGGTGAGATTTGAAAGAAACTAAGGCTGGATCTGGCATGGGGAAGATGAGAGGAAGGTATGGTGTATTTTTGGGGTCGTTTGGAGAGTCGCCGCCGGCGGAGGCGATTTCCGGCCGGCGGCAGACGGCGGAGGACGGCGGCGTCGGAGTCTCTGTGTTAGGGTGTGAGAGAGACGAAGGGTAGGGGGGTCCGAGGGGGGGTGATAACGTTTGGACACTTAAATACTTAATGAGGTGGGCTTCAGGACCGTCCGATTAAGCAACCTCGACGGTCCTGATTAAATTCCACCAAAACGACGTCGTTTAAGTGGGAGAGGGGTTTGGACCGGGTTGGGCTGTTTGAGGTTTGGGTTTAAGACAGGTTTTGTTGGGGATTTGGCTTGGGCTAGAGGTGAAATACACGAAATTGGCCCAAACAGGCTGGCCCTTTTCCCTTTCTCTTTATTTTCTTTTCAATTACTCCCTTTCTTTTATTTAATTTCAATTCATTTTCATTTCATTTCATTTTTTTTATATTTTTGTTAAATACAAAATTAAAATGAGAAGACCTGATTTAACTCTAATTTTCTAAAATTAACTAAATCCTAATTTAAAAAGAGAACTAAGAAAAAATCGAGAATTAAAAGTAAAAATGCAAAAGGGCTATTTTTTGTTATTTTCTCTTATTTTTTGCAATGTAAATTAACTAGTAAACCTAAAATATAAAATTGGGTTCTAAATGCAAATGTGCTAGTTTTTTTTTTTTTTTTTTTGTATTTTTAATGAATTATGCCAACTAAAAATGCACACAGAAATGCAAACAAACACAGAAACATGAGATTAAATCCCAAAAATCAAATAATTAAAGGAGAAATCCTAGTTTTTATGAATTTTATAGGAATTCAAGCGAGGCAAAAATCACGTGCTCACACCGAGCGGCACATTTAAACATTGTTTATTTCTTTATTTCCGTTTTAAATTGTTTTACTTCCGCAAATTTTGGTTATTTTCCGCAAATTAGGCTTACCTAGTCGGAAAGATTAGGTGCCGTCACGATGGTTCATGGAGGGCGAACCGGGGTCGTGACATAGCCTATGCCTATTGTTAAAAAGATGTTAGACTGATTGATGTCACCTTTTCCTATATATTGATCCCTCATATTTGTCTTTTAATGTATAGCTCAAAATGGCATAACATGTCCTCCAACTCTGGCTGAATATTATCGACCTATAGATATCTACTAGACATGGTGTCAATTAGTTTTCAACATCCTGTTGTCAAATTCTTCTCCAGATGTTTAGTCACCACACCTTTAGGAGCACAGTTGCTTTAGTTACTCGCCCAGTTAAATATAATTTCTCGGGAATATTCTATAGGATTTCTTGTTATTTGTTTTGCTCTACTGATCAGTACTAAGATTGCTAAGGAGATGTGGTTATTGGGGCTACCTAGGATCAACTTGAGTTTCATATTTTGCAGTATATACAAAGTCAAGTTTGGGAATGAAATGATATGCATCAAAGGAAGTGACCTCCTAGAGGTGAAATCTATAGTATGTGGTCTCCTTGGTAGATATTTTCATAATTTGAAGGAAGAATTCTATCCATGGATTTCCCAGATTAGCATGAATAGTCACTTGCTTGCACGTTTACTTTATCTCGTGTGCTGTTAAGTGGATTTACAACAGGTGATACTTATGGCTTAAATCATGAAACAGGCTGCTTCAGTTTTAGTTCTACTTCTTAATTTCTATATCGACAATGATGTCAGGCACTATGCTAATTATGGTAAAGGAATTCATGATTTCATATGTTTTTTTTTACTACTCCAACTTCTGATGAGATGTTATAATTTGTGGTGGTTAAGCATTGTCATCCCTGTTGCCTTCTGCTAAACCGGCGGTAGAGAAAGGGATTGCCCGAGGTGGAAACCAGTCATACTACAAGCAGTGTCTGGCGATATAATACTAGCTTTGGGGGCGCTTTATATTCGGTTGCCTTCAACATATGCTTCTGTTTTTTTTCTTTTTTCTTTGAGGAAAAGGATTGAGCTCCATTTATCTAAATAATGAGAAAGTGACACTTTGATTGCTTTCTCATGCAGGAGCCTGAGGCAAAAATATCTGCAAATATATGCCTATTGGTACGTCATGTTAGGAGGTTTCTTTACTTTGATCCAAGTCCTCAGTTTTTCCCAAGAATTAAAACAGATTACAAAATCTACCTTAAATCCTATAAAGGCAGTCCGGTGAACAAAGCAACCTCCATTCACGCAGGGTCGGTGGAGGGCCGCACCTCAAGAGGTGTGATGTAGACAACCTATCCTTATGCAAGCATTAGTGACTGCTTCCACGGCTTGAACCCATGAACTATAGGTCAAACAAAGACAACTTTACCGTAGCGACAAGGCTTCCCTTCCTACCATAAATTCCATAATTACGAGATTTCCCTTGACATGTATAAGTAAGACAAAAAACAGATTATTAACTATGTAGTAGATTGACTCCTTAATGAAACTTATCTCAGTAACTCACTATTAAGCCAACTAATGAAATTCTTCATGATTGTTGACAAAGCAAGAAGCAGCATAGAATTTCTCTATTTTTTCAATTAAAGTAGGCAAACTATAATATGGAAACTTAATTTTAGTGACATTTACTAGTCTTAACCAAATTTTCTCATTTGCAGGTTAGATAGAGAACTTATTGGTCCCAACTATATGTTCCAAAGATTATTTCAGTTTTTGCAGAGGTTAATTTGAAATCAGAACCATTAGATACTAAAGATTTCCCAAGAAACTTAAAAGCCTTAAAGTAACCCTCACAATAAGAAAGATTATGCCTAGGCTATCAGTGATTCAGTTCTCTAGCAGAAAATACGCCGTTAATAAATGAAGTAAAATTTTATTAAAGTAAATAGAGAGGTAAAAATAAGTAAAACTATGTAGAAATATTTTTAAGAATCTAACCTTAACTGACATTCTCGTGTTCAATTCCCTTTTGCTTTAAATTTCATCTGGGTGGTTGTTGTAAACGAGATTGTGACGATCCGAAATTCTCACCTTCGAGATTGTGATGGCGCCTAATAATTTATTTGCTAGGCAAGACATCATTAGAACAATTTATCCATTTTACAATTCAGATTAAATGATAAACGAAGCTGAAATAACTGCAATAATCCAAAGTAAAGTGCGGAATCCATATCAAGTGAAATATCTAATACAACCCTGGATTCGGTGTCACAAGTTCACGAGCAACTAGAATAGTATAAATAAAGGTCTGAATAAACCATAGAGCTGTCTGAGAGAAAATACACAGCCAATAAAAAGAAGGGGACTTTAGGGGCTGCGGACACCGAGTAGTTGTACCTCAAGTGTCTCCGCACTAATAGCCAACCCGAGCACGCTGATGATCGCTGCTGGGACCGACTCCAAAATCTGCACAAGAAGTGCAGAGTGTAGCATGAGTACAACCGACCCCATGCACTCTGTAAGTGCCGAGCTTAACCTCGACGAAGTAGTGACGAGGCTAAAGCGGGTCACTTACACTATAACCTGTACTCAGCATAAAAATAAAGATAGAAAATGAAAATACGGAAAGAAATAAAGCAGTTAACTGAAGAAAATAGCTCAATCCTCAAAGAAAACCCAGTGAAGGACAGAATTACCAATCCTTAGAGTCTCGTATGAAAATACCAAAAATCAACACAACACAATAAGAAAATAGAAACACATAGACTATTGCGATGCGCAAACTGATCCCACCGTACAACACAATCCTCCCTTATTCCACCGTAATAATATCGACAATAGTAAATATATAATCAGAATCAGTATAACAATTCACTCTTGTTTCACCTATTGCGACGCGCAACCCGATCCCACCATATGAGTATTAGTTAACCCTGTATACGGTGAAATCAGAGGAGCCGATTTCATGGCCGTTACGGTGCTCCATAGATATGCTTCCTAAGGCTCGAAACAAGGCTCAAGATGCAACCTCGAAGGGTTCCCAAACACTCGACTCTGGAGCAATGCAGATCGATAGCAATGATGGAGGTATGGGAAGTTCCCTAGGCACTTGATTAAAGCTGACCAAGCCTATTAGGCTAGTGCAAGCCCCTACAATAGCATTAAATGGCTATACCAGCCCCATATCTTTGTAATAAATGCATCTGTATTATGTTGGGATTCCCCCTCTTATATATAGGGGACCCTTGTCATTTTGTAACACAATACACAACATTGAATATAAGAACATTCTCTGCTCTCTAACTTAAATATATTCTCCATTGATTCTATTTATTGCTTATATTTGTTATGTTCTATTAATTGTTCTTCATTTATTGTCCATCATTGATCATAAAGAGCTTTCAACAAAACTCTCAAAGCTGTTAGTCCTCTATCGGCTGTCCATAGCTCAGCATCGAGCTCGACCTCGAGGCCCCGTATAGCCAGGCTCAAGGCCCCGATTCTCAGCGACTCGGTTTTCTTAAACATACTATCTTTAAGCTCTTGTCTTATTTTCTAGCCTCTTACTTAGCATCTATTGCTTAACAACTAGCATAAAAATAAATCATGTATTTTTAGAACCACAAAATCAAATCTAATTGTTATTATCATTTTCACGGTAAACAGTTTGGCACCCACCGTGGGGCTAAAAATAGTTGTGATTGTTTCTTGCTGGTTTACTACATAACGCAAGTTATCTTTCACACCTTTTCTTGTCCAAGAATCTTTGATTTCAGGTCAAAATGTCTAACTCAGTAAACGCACGTGACAACAACGGTCTTGAGGACCATGGAGAAAATGGTGTAGCAGTTCCGGGTTTTGGTGTACCACCATAAAACCCTGAGGACGTACCAGAGCCAATCCCAGTGGATGTCGTCTCACGTGATGCTCAACACGTCAATATAAGCTCCCACACTAACAGAAGCGTATGCCAAAAAGACCCACAAGAAGCTTAGAAAACCCCAGCTCGGGAGGAACAAGAGGTTAGCCTTCATGTTATTTTTGAGATGTTGCAGGCACAACAGCTGGCGATTGCTCAACTACAAAGCCACCAAAAAACTCCAAGCATAGCAGCACTGGAGGCGACTCCTCAAGCCGAAAAAATACGAAAAAGATCAAGCAACAACGGGTCAGCATCCGATCCCGCTATCATAAAGATGCTCGAGGACCTCACGAAGAGGATTGAATCGGGAGAGAAGAAGATAGAAGCCAATGACAAAAAGGCGAAGACCTACAATTCTAGGGTCGACCAAATCCCGGGCGCGCCTTTGATCCTGAAGGGTGTAGATTCGAAGAAGTTCGTACAAAATCCATTCCCACGAGATGCTTTTCCAAAACCTATCTCGAAGAAGTTCAGGATGCCCGACCTTCCGAAATACAATGGAACCTCGGACCTCGACGAGCACGTCACCGCTTACCCCGGCGAGATTGAGTTCGTCTTACTAAAGAAGTTCGGAGAAACACTTTCGAAGGGGGCCATGATGTGGTACCAAAACCTCGCCCCGAATTCAATAGACTCATTTGCCATGCTGGCAGATTCTTTCATAAAGGCACATGTCGGTGCCATCAAGGTGGCTACAAGGAAATCCGACGTCTTCAAAATCAAATAAAGAGAAAAGGAAATGTTACGGGAGTTTGTGTCTCGCTTTAAAATGGAGCTAATGGAATTACTGCCAGTCTCCAGCGACTGGGCCGTACAAGCCTTCACTCAAGGTTTGAACGAACGAAGCTCGATAGCTTCGAAGCAGCTGAAGCAGAACATGGTCGAGTATCCCGTCGTGACCTGGTCGGATGTCCACAACCGATAACAATCGAATATTAGGGTCGAGGACGACCACCTAGGAGCTCCCTCGGTCTCAGTATATCCTAGCAGGCTTCTAGCAAAGGAGCCAAAGCCAAACAGGGAAAGGTACCAACCATACATTGAAGATAGAAGAAACGCCCCAAAACGTAACATACCCCAAAATGACCGAAGAATAGATCGAGGTCAGAATCCTCGGGGACTCGTAAGCAGAGCCGGATTCGACAAACACACAGGACAAACAGAGGCACCCCGATTTTCCGAATACAACTTCAACAATAACGTTTCAGACATCATCTCCGCCATCGGTAAAATCAGAGAAACTAGGTGGCCAAAACCCGTACAATCGGATCCGTCACAAAGGAACCCCAACCTAGTATGTGAGTTTCACGGCACGCACGGTCATAGGACCGAGGACTGCAGACAGCTCCAAGAGGAAGTAGCCCGACTGCTCAGCAAAGGGCATCTCCGAGAGTTCCTCAACGACCGAGCCAAAAATCAATTTCGGGAAAGAGAGCCGAAAAGAAAGAATGAAACAGAAGAACCACAACATGTCATCCACATGATTGTTAGAGGAGTTGACATCCCACAGGAACCCATCGTCAAATGAGCAAAAATATCCATCACCATGGAAAAGTGAACTCGAGGCTATATACCCGAGGACGCTCTCACATTCAGCGACGAGGACATCGAGACCCTGTTTCAACCGCATAACGACGCACTGGTAATCTCTTTTCTTGTAAATACATTTCAAGTTAAATGTGTACTTGTGGATCCAGGTAGCTCGACCAACATCATCAGGTCGAGGGTGGTGGAGCAGCTCAGACTGCTCGACCAGATCGTGCCCGCCTCTCGAGTCCTCAACGGATTCAACATGGCAAGCGAGACAATGAAAGGAGAAATCACCCTCCCGGTCAACGTGACCGGCACAGCCCAAAATGTCAAGTTCCATGTCATCGAAGGAGACATGAGGTACAACGCCTTGCTTGGAAGGCCATGTATACACTGCATGAGAGCAGTACCATACACCCTTCATCAGATGATGAAATTTCCAACAAAGAACGGAATAAAAACCGTCTACGGAGAACAACATGAAGCGAGAGAGTGTTCGCAGTGCACGATGTGGCACCGGCATTAACACCTCCAGCATCGAAGGAGCCAAAAGATAAGCAAATAGTGAAGAAGCAATAGTGAGGTATATTCTCGGCTATGCCCGACTAAATGAGTAAAGGACCGTACCGCGTCCTCGGAGCAAACGGCTGGAGCACCTCGAGGCTCGAAGCGCCATCAGCACTAAGTTATAATCATTTCCCTTATTCATTTAAATTTTACACTAACTTGTGCGCAGGTATCCGATTGGAACAGTCAAAGCGATCTCCAGCTTGAAGACCTTAGGTTTCAAAGCATGCGTTGCACTCTTTTCCTTCGACCGGGTTTTATCCCAAGAAGGGTTTTTCCGGTAAGGTTTTTCATGAGGCAACATCTATGCGCTACCTAAGGAAAACTCAACAAGTATTCAAGGCTTCTCTTCAATCAACCTCGAATACTGGGGGGGCATCCCCCCCCCAGGAGATCACCTCCTTGGAGAAGTCAAGATATGACAAAAAAGGTTTTGATAGGAAAATGATGTATCGGGCCAAACAGTCGAGCGAACCGTGTCCGTATAGAATAACCAAGCCCTTGATAGCGAAAACATGTATACTTGTGCCAAGTAATCAAGAAATATTTGTTCCATCAAAACGCTTTGCGCTTCGAAGAAATCTGCTATTTTTGCAAAAAACGGCTCCAGAGCCAGAAAACTCCCGAACACTCGGGGGTTGGCGTCAAAAAACTCGAAGTCACATGACCTCCGGGCCAAAAACTTCGAACTAGTAATCCCTCAATGAGGCGACCCCAAGTTTACACAAAACGGCTCCAGATCCAAGAAACTCTCAATATCTCGGGGATTGTCGCCAACCGCCACCCCATCGACTTGTCGAAAACCCGAGGCTATAAGACCCCATGTCGGCAACCTCGAGCTCGTAAAACCTTTATAAGGCAAAAGCAAAATTGGTTAGACCTCAAGCAAGGCATGAACTACACTTGTACCAAGTAACCAAAACTGTAAGACCTCAAGTAAGGCATGTAAAAAGTTATAAGACCTTACAAAATGACATAATCCCGGTCTTAAAGCTAAGGCTATATATTCGAACTTGTAAGGCCCCTAAAAAGGCATACCCTCGATATAGACGTCAAAGTTACTTCACTTGGGGGCTAAAAGGCTCCGGCCAAATACAACGACTACGGTCAGAAGGCTGTACCAGCCAAACTAACGCGACTCGGGGACGCCCAACCGTTGCTATAAAATCACAGGCCTTCAATTACTTCGAAAAGAACCGATTAATCAGGCTACCCTCGACTTAAGCGAAAGAGCTTCGATCATATCAGCTCCAAACTAATGGCTTCAAAATCATTCAACCATCGAGCGAAACCTCCCGAGGTGCTCATCTATCGCTGCATAACGGCTCACAATCGAGGTTCCTATCAAATTGTCGAAGAGTCGGGCAAACATAAAAACATTAAAAGTCTTTAACAAGGGAAAAATAAAGCCTACACTAAGAGGTCGTACCGACCCGATGCATAAGAGCCACTACCTCCAGCCCATATTAGAGGTCGTACCGACCCGATGCGTAAGAGCCACTGCCGCCGGCCCATATTAGAGGTCGTACCGACCCAATGCGTATGAGCCTAAAGACCGGCTTGACATTCAAAAACTTGAGGTTCAATAAGCTCGAGTCGAAATCCGACACGGAGACCGAGCCCGAAACAGTTAACAAAAAAATGCCTAAGGGCAAATGCATAAGAGCCCTTGTCGCCAACATAGATCAGAGGTCGTACTGACCAAATGCGCAAAAGCCTACAAGCCAGCCTAATGAGCCTCAGGGCCGAATTATATACCTAAGGTTCATTACTCAAAGTCCAGTTCACCTGGCCAATCATCGACAACCGTATAAAAGAAAGACGTGAGCAAGCAGAGAGAAATGCACTAAAGAAAAAACCGAAAGGTTTCCTTTTATACGTATATGTGGAAAATACAAAAGCTATATCGGAAAGCGCTCTCTGAGAGCCCTGCACAAAAAATCAAAAAGAAAAAGACTAGTCTATCTTCCCCTCGGAGATTGCGGCCCCATCAGCCCCTTCTCCACTATCTTCGGCGTCAGATATGAGGAATTTGGCATCGTATTCATCCGCCTTGGCCTGCGCTATCTCTTCCGAGAGATCGAAGACCCTAGCATGAATCTCTTCTAGGGTTTCGCTCCGAGATTTACACCAGGCATATTCAATGCTTCTGCTCTACCGATTAGAAGCCCCTCTCAGCTCGGCCCGAGCTTCGACAGCGTCTTTTAAATAGACAACCACTTTCTTGTCGGCCTTAGCCCGGATCTCTTCAACTTCCGCCCGGGCATCCACAACCTCGGCCATTATCTTCAAAAGGTCGGACTCGAGCTTTGCAATCCCGCTCGTCTGAACCGAGCTGTTTTCACGGGCGTTTCGGAGCTACACCTCAAGGGCAGAAACATTGGCCAGAGCATTCTTCTTGGCCACAACGTGGGCATCTACCTGAGCCCTTAGCTCATTACACTCATGCCTGGCCTGTCCAACCTTGCCCCAAAGGCGTTCCAAATCCTCTGTCTTGCCCTGCAACTGAGGTATCAAAATATTAGTCTCTGAGGATAGAAGAAGGAGAATGCCTCCCCTCGAAGCAAAAGTTACCTGTTTCTCAAGGTGGCTTTCGTAGCTCAGGCTCAGGTTCGCCTTGTACCGAAGGTATCTCAATTCTTTCCCCCTATCATCACAAAGAGGCTAGAGGAACTTCTCCCCATCCAAGGCTTTCCTTAACCGGGCTTCGCAGCGGAGCAGCCCGGACTTAAGCTTGTCAAAGGCCTGCGAAAAAGAAGCTCAATGAGAAAAACCAAAATATAAAATCAGGAGATCGACAAAGTCGATCAAAGCTCACCACAGAACAAAGCCGCTGAGCCTCCTCAAAGGTCGAGCATGCACCTACTGGCCTGGCCTCACCGGCCCCAATCGAACCAATCTCGTCGAGGACATGGTTGCTCGAGACCCTACTTGATTTAGGCGGCCCCGGGTCTCGAACATCCCTCAAAGTGCCTTCGACTGGGGGCCAGGACGGCGGTTGAACACCTGTATCCCTCGAAGTACCTTCGGCGGGAAATGAAGTGGGCGGCAAGAGAGGAACCACCTTTCCAAGGCTAGAAGCCTCAGACGCCGCAGGATCGGCAGATACATCTCCTTTGAGCCTTCAAGCAGGGCTTGCCTCGTTATGAGCGTCCTTGTTCTTCAAAGACTCCTTCCGTTTGTTATTAGTCCTCGACCCCAAAGCCGAAGATCCTTCCTCCCTTCCGAGGGTTTCGGTCTCATCTCACAAAAATCTCCTATACCTGTGGAGACGGAGTTAGTACACGTGAAAGAGTGTACCTCTCAAAGAAAGCAAGCCATATACCATGTACCGTGGTATTTTGACTCCCATCTACCCTTGGCCAGATCTCGCCACTTACGCTCATCGTAAGTCGAGCAAGCTGCTAGTTTCCGAGACCAATCCGCCAGGTCTGGAACCTCCTGTGGCATCCATGGGATGGCTACAAAATAAAATAAAGAGAAAGCATCTTTACGGAGTCTGCCTTCACCATGGGCAAGAATATTAAGAACACAAGTGTACCATTTATGTGTGGAGTTCCATTTCTCAGGAAAGGGAAGGAACTCTGCGGGGATAATATCGACAGTCCGCACTCGGATGAAACGACTCATCCACTCTCGGTTCCTGTCCTCTTCATTGCTAGCAACAAAGAGCCGAGTGGATCGACGGCGCAAAGTAATCAAGCCCCGATGATGCAAGGGCTGGTACAGTCTAAGAAGATGACTAAGGGTAAACTCGAGCCTGGCTTTATCTATAAAATATCGTATCATCAGCACTATCCTCCAAAACGACGGGTGAACCTGTGCCACGGTAACCCGACATCTCCTACAAAATTCGAGCACGACTCTATCGAGGGAGCCCAACGTAAAGGGGTACGTATATACGTTCAATAACCCCTCGACATGAACCATGATACTCTCTTCCGGGGAAGGTACCTGCAGTACCACTTTTTCTCCCCATCCGCAGTCTTTTCTAAGTGCCTCGAGGTGCTCCTCCCCTATCGATGAAATAAACCTCGATGCATGCTCCCGATGGCCTTGAACATTGGGAGGTCTCTCTAGCACAAAATCACTCCTCGTGACAAAGCACCTCGAGGTTAGCTCACCAAAAATTGGCGGTGTACCGCCGACCGAGCATGAAGCAGGGGCAGAACTCTCCTCTGCGGGGTGAACGGGTTTGGACGTAGCGGCCATGGCTACGGTAAAGTAAGAAAAATGAAGGTAAAGGCTTGGGCGAAAGCTTTTGAAGTGGTAAGAGAGCTAGCACAAAAAAGAGCTCTATAAAGTTGATAGTTACTCAAAGTAGTAGAGTCCTCAGATAAGAAATAAGCAAGTGAATATATAGAGCAAGCAGCGACTGTTCGCCTATCCTGAAGGCCAATTAATTCTGACCATGTCAGCATCATTTGTGGTAAATGGACCGGTGGGACCACCCCGGTCGCTTCGCAACCATGGCACATAAATAATACTGCCACGCGACACTAGGGAGCCGTTGAGACCCCGGGGATTTTTCGTTGCAAGAATCCATCCTAAAAAGCTATCGACCTAATCTCGAGATGGTGCCCGATCTCAAGGGCCCCGACTGCCCCAAGTATGGGCTCCGAAGGGCCAACATCAAAATTCAATAGGCTAACTTTACCTAAGCTTTCAAAGACATGAAGCGGAAAAATTTTCCTACACTGCCTAAAAATATTTGCAAGGGGCGTCTTTACAAGGCCTTTTTCCCCGAAGAATTCATACACAAAAAAGAAAGGAAAAGGCCGTGGGTCTATTCTTCGCCGTCGCTACTCTCCGGGTCATCTATGGAACCCTCATCCGAAGTGGCCGAGAATGCCGATTCTTCCTCTAATTCTCGGGCTTCCTCAATCTCAGCTGAAATATTGGCGCCTTTACCGCTTGCCTCCTCGGGATCTTGCCTCCTCGCCTTTACATGAGCGTGAGCAATGGCCCAAGTTAGCTTCTGCCCGACCTTAATTAATATCTCTCGAGCTCGTTCATTTGCAGTGGCGGCATCTTTCTTATACGAGGACGCGTCTTCTTCAGCCGCAGACTTGGACGCCAGTAGTACGACAACCTCCTTCTTAGCACTTTGAAGAAGGTCCCGGGTCGACAACAGTTCCGACCGCAGAAGGTCCATCTCCGAGGTCACGGCCTCATTACGCCCCCTCAGCTCGAGGACCTCCTCATCCTTGGCGGCAGCCTCCTCCCGGAGTTGCCCCACAAGGGCATCCCTTTGCACAATCTACAAAGGTAAAGCAAGTTGGTAAGCATTAAGTTGCAAGAATAAAAGGTAAGTTCGTAAAATGCAGTGTTACCTGCTCATCAAGGCCAGCTTTTTCTTGGCACACTCCCTCTAACCTCGCCCGGAACCCGCTCAACTCCTCCTCCTTTCGGGCAGAAGAGGCTTCCGGCTCTTTCAGCGCCGAGGTGAGCACCTCGAGTTCCTTCCCGCAGCACGAAAGCTCATCTTGGAGCCTATGGAAGGCACGATCGTACATCTTCTTAGCCTGCAACAACACAAAAAAGTTAGAGAGTCGAGCACAAAGATTTAAGGCACAAATGGTATGTCGAGAATATCACCTGCTGGTAAAGCCTCTCCGCGTCTTCGAGAGAAACGGGAGCATCGAGGTCCATATCCTCATCGACACCGGCGAGGAGGTCTTCAAGTAAATTTTTCCCTCCGTGAGAGGCCCCCACATTGGCGATATTTGGGTCTTGTGCATCCCTGAATTCCCCCGGTGAGTACGAACGGTCAAAAGAAAGACCACCTAAGATATTAAGTTCTCTAAGGGTCTCATCTTGCCCCCGAGAAGCTTCGGACTGAGGCCCTCCGAAATCACCAACAGCGGGTTCATTGGTACGAACTGTGCCGTGTCCGATTTGAAATTCGAGGATTTTGCCAGAACCCTCCTCAAGGGTCTCCTCAACACGGGCTCGGTCCATATCGACCGTTCCCCATTCGGCGGCCTTTGGTCAAGCAACCTGCGGAGCATCCGTGCCCGATCTCACCCTTTGTGCCAAAGGATATTCATCATCATCATCATCTTAATCCTCAGTGCCAGGACTTGCCGCGGCGACCGAAGTCGAGATCTTGACATCGGTCCGAGGCCGGCAAGGTTTAGGTTTCTTTGACTTGGGAGACTCAGCAACCGCCTATTTCTTCCTCTTCTTGCCCTTACCGGGCTTTAAGGTCCCTTCCTCGCCGTCAGGAGGCGGCCTCATTAACACTCCATCACCAAGGCCTGCACAGGTGTAATGCTCAAAGCTCATCAACATGGAAGATATGCAAAAGGGATATGGAAACATAGTAGAGATAGCAATAAAAAGCTTACCGTGATTCTTAGCTGGCCACCGCGTTTTGGCCAAGTCGCGCCAGGAATGCTCGAGATAAGAAAACGAAGAATTCAACCGCCTAATCCACCCCGATAGGTCCTGGACTTCGTCTGTTATGCTTTCATTAGATTTGGGAATCTCAACTAGCACTGTCTTCTCCCATCGACAGTCTTCTTTCACTCTACCAATATTAGTCGCGACGCTAATATACCAGGACACATGCTCGCATCGCCCGGCTTAGACGAGGGATTCTCGATAGAAAAATCGAGCACGGGGTCGAACTCAGTAGGGGTACATTGTTCAACAGATGGGGCCACCTTGGGTTTACCCTTGGATGATCGCGATGAAGAGGCAGCACCCTCTTTTCGAGGCACTATTTTAGAGGTTCTGGCCATGATATTAGAAAGGTTTTCTGAGAAAAGGAATGAGGAACCAAGAACGGAAGAGAGAAGAATGTAAAAGAGGGTGAACGTAGCTCTAAAAGTTTGAAGATATTGTAAATGTGTGAATCACTAAACGGTTGGAATATTTATAGAAGCCATATGGGCAGCGGAAAGGCCGAACCAATAGCGGTTCGTGGGTTTCTCGATAGATGTGCTGACAGCGACTCTTGTGCGGCTTTTGAGTCATGGCATTTAATGCTCTGATAGACTGACGTCATGGAAATAGTACCAACGGAGCAAGAGTTTGAAATCGTTTCCTATCATTTTCATTCTAGGAAACGCGGGGACTATCTGTATACGGTGAAATTAGAGGAGCCGATTTCATGGCCGTTACGGTGCTCCATAGATATGCCTCTTAAGGCTTGAAACAAGGCTCGAGATGCAACCTCGAAGGGTTCCCAAATGCTCGACTCTGGAGCAATGCAGATCGATAGCTATGATGGAGGAACGGGAAGTTCCCTAGGCACTTTATTAAAGCTGACCCTATTAGGCTAGTGCAAGCCCGTACAGTGGCATTAAATGGCTGTACCAGCCCCATATCTTTGTAATAAATGCATCTGTATTATGTTGGGATTTCCCCTCATATATAAAGGGGACCCTTATCATTTTGTAACACAACACACAACATTGAATACAAGAACATTCTCTGCTCTCTAACTTAAATATATTCTCCCTTAATTCTATTTATTGCTTATATTTATTATGTTCTATTAATTGTTCTTCATTTATTGTCCATCATTGATCATAAAGAGCTTTCATCAAAGCTCTCAAAGCTGTTAGTCCTCTATCGGTTGTCTATAACTCAACATCGAGCTCGACCTCGAGGCCCCGTATAGCCAGCCTCGAGGCCCAGATTCTCAACCACTCGGTTTGCTTAAACAATCTATCTTCAAGCTCTTATCTTATTTTCTAGCCTCTTACTTGACATCTATTGCTTAACAACTAGCATAAAAATGAATCACGTACTTTTAGAACCACAATATCAAATCTAATTGTTATTACCATTTTCACGGTAAACAAACCCTTATTTCACCATATCAATCCACCCTTATTTTACCTAAGCGGCGTGCAACCCGATCTTACCATATCAGTATCAAATAATCGATGGGTACAATCAAATCAATAACACGAATCACAAGAACCTCTACGATTAATGAATATGAAGCTAAATCACAAAGGAAACCTCGTACCAAATTGAGAATTCACTATATGTAATATTTTACGGTAAGACAAGTTCAGTAAATGACAATTAAAGGGTGCAAGTAAGTCAATTTAGGCAAATAACAGCGAGTCATGAAAGCATGGAAAGGCCTAACATTTTTAAAACGAAAAACAATGACTAACAAGTAGCAATTAAAGCATGGGAAGCATTTAAAGCACCTAATAGTTAAAGCATGGAAGGAAGTAATTCAGGAATGCGGAAAATCAGGGAAATAAGCAATTCGACGGCGTATAAGCACTCGTCACCTCGTATAAGGCCCAACACATGAATTTCACATAGCACATAGTCCGAGGGTTCCTAATTCCCTCAAATCAAGGTTAAACCCAACACTTACCTCGCTCCAAAATTAACTCAAAGCTCAACCACGACTTTGCCTTTCGAACAAGCCCCCGAACCAACCAAATCTATCAAATTATCAATCAAACTATTCAAAATAAGCCTTAGGAACTGCCCACGAATGAAAGAGGTTCAATTTAGGTCATTATTGAAAAAGTCAACAAAAGTCAACTCCCGGTCCCGCTTGGTCCAAACCCGAAATTTGGCCAAAACCGATTACCCATTCACCCCCGAGCCCGGTCATATAATTTGTTTCGAGATCCGACCTTAATTTGAGGTCTAAATTTCAATTTTATAAAAATCTCTAATTCTACCCAAATCCCAATTTCTACCATAAAAATCCTAGATTTTAGGTTGAAATCTTATGAAATGTAATGGGTAATTGAAAGAAACTAGATTAGAATCACTTACTAACGAATTTGGAAAGAAGAGCTCTTGGAAAAATCGCTTCTAAGGTTTCTAAGGTTGAAGATTTAAAAGAATGAGAAAAATCATGTCTAACTCAGCTTAAGTCCAGGAAATGTCACAATTGTGACCTTCCCTCGCAAATACAAAAAATCCTTCGCAAATGCGAAGTCTCACACATCGGCTATCATCGCATTTTGCGATGATTTGTTCGCAAATGCGAACTGGGACCTATCGCAAATGCGACCAAAGTGATCACAATTGTGAACTAGCCTTTCCCCAGCAGCATCGCAGATGCGACAGAGTACTCGCAAATTTGAGAAACCAACCCCCAGCCTATGCTCACAAATGCGAGACCATTTGCGAGCCAGACCTCGCAATTGCGAAGTGTGCAGACCTGATGCACCAGCATTCCTCTAAGTTCAAAAATCACTCTGTAGCCAATCCGAAAATCACCCGAGCCCTCGGGGCTCCAAACCAAACATGCACACAAGGCCAAGATCTCATACTAACTCGCTTATGCGATCAAAACACCAAAATAACACCAAGAAATACGAATCGGACACCAAATCAAATAAAACTTTCAATGAAACTTAAGAATTTCTATTTTAACAACCGGACACCCGAATCACGTTAAAACAACTCCGTTTTCACCAAATTTTGCAGGCAAGTTGTAAATATAATAATTCACCTATACCAAGCTCCGGAACTAAAATTCAGACCCGGTAGTAATAAAGTCAAACTTTGGTGAAATCTTTGAATTCTTTAAACCTTTAAACTTCAATTTTTCGACAAAATATGATAACTCGAGCTAGGGACCTCCGAATTGGATTCTGAACATACGCGCAAGCCCCAAATCACGATACGGACCCGCCGGGACCGTCAAAACACGAAAAAAACATTCTAAAAAAGATACGGACCATGCACACAAATCGAGCATGGCTTAAAGATGCTATTGGAGGATTTCAAAATACAGAATTAAGGTTTAAAACTCTAGATGACCTATCAGGTCATCAAAGAGATTGGCCAAAAGACTAAGGTAAAGGGCTTGTTTGAAATATTAGAAAACTTTGTGTGGGACCCAGGGAAAGGGTCAGCAGTCGAGCTATTAAAAAGAGAATTAGGTGCTGCAAAAGAGAGATACGAGTTATGTTGTAGCTTCGGCTCAAGACAATGCTTCTCATCTCCTCTTCCGGATCTGTACGTCATCCCCTTTCTCTGAGTTCTGCTTCTCATCCCCATTCTTATCTTTATTCTTTGTTACTTAGTTTCCATTATAGTATTTTGAGTGTTGCAATTGGTATCTCAAGGTTGTGATCAGTATTCCCGTTCTTATTATATAGTGAGGAATTTCGGGTTTGTTACAATGGTCGACTAATTATCTGCCGATATGAACGTTTTATTATATTGTGGATGTGGCCTATCAAACCCAAACTAATGTATATGTAAACATTCGGATGCTGAAAAAGATATTGCTATAGAAGAAACGAAGAATCACATCATTAATGCATTAAGGCATCTTCAGCAAACGTTACCATCAGTCACTTTGGAATCAGCATTGACATATCTTTTGCCTCTGCAGGAGATGGAATTGAAATCCATTCTATCACTTGAAGAAGATGCTGACTTTTAATCAGTGCAATGAAACTACTAGTCCGAGGATCAAACATCGTTTATTTGGAGTGATGTTTTGTATTGCTCTACTTAACCGGGAAACGGTTGGAAGCATGAACACTAAATATGGAAATTTATGTTTGTTTTGTGTGTGATAAGTGTAGCATATATTTAATAAAGTCCTTGCCTCAATATGGAAATAGGTGTAGGTTAATGCTTTTGAGAATCTGTTATTTCAGATAGCTTTTGCTGAACCACACCCGGTGTGATCTAGTGGTCAAATATTGGAGAGCAATGTTCAAATCCCTATACAAACAAACAAACGCTAGGTCATTACTTACCATGTACTTGGGTTGATAGGAGGTAGCACGTAGCCAATGTAACTATTGACTTGCGCAAGTTTGGCTCAAACACCACCATGATTTAGAAAAGAAAGCATTGACTGAACCAACTTCTGATTGTTTTATTCTCATTTGTAAATTAATGAATATGTTACATATTCAATTAATTTTTTAAGCCAAATATAAGATTCGAACCGAAACTACTGGGTTTGAACGAACCCGCTCTCTCCGCCACTGCTCGTAAGTTGCCGGCCCTCTTAAATACTGCTCTTAGACATGGAGATTAAAAAGCTCGAACGATTCATTAGTGTATCCTGTTGATGTTAAGATCACAGAATCTCTTCGGCTCAATTGAGCAGATTACAATACTTGGTCACTACTAGAAATTCGGCAAAAACCGACCACGGTCGATCGACCAATTTGGTCGGTCAAAAAATCGGCCAAAGTTGTTCGATTTTTCAAAATATTTTTTTTTTACGAAACCGACAAACTTTGGTCTGTTTTCTTTGGCGCAAAAATGCGGGAAACTATTTTTGGGTCCACGAAATTTATTTTTCAAGCAACTGACCAACTTTGGTTGATTTTTATTTAAAATTAATATTAATAAAACCGACCGACCGGTCATTTTAAAAAATCGACCAACTTTGGCCGGTTATTATCGTGCGAAAATACAATTAAAGAGTATAAATTAAATAAAAGACAGTCTTAACACAAAATGCACCAATGGTCTAGTGGTAGAATAGTATCCTGCCACAGAACAAACCCCAGTTCGATTCTCAGATGGTGTATTTTTTAGTTACATAATTAAAATACCGACCAACTTTGGTTGGTTTTTTCGGCAATATTTTTTTTTTTTGAATTTAATCCGACCAAATTTCCGACCAACTTTGGTCGGTATGCCCTTCCGACCTTCAAAATACCGTCCGCACATAAATAATCGCGTTTTGGATAGTTATTAGTCATTACCGACCAACTTTGATCGATTTTTTGGACGAATTTGCCCGAATTTCTAGTAGTGAGTTAAAGGCAGCATTAAAGGATTATACAAGAATCTCCAACTAGGTTCCTTTTTGGAGGTTATTAATTCAAGTCCATATCCTTTTGTACGGATCATAATCTTCGGTAGTTTTTGTGCACACCCTATATACTCTCTCTATTCCAGTTTATGTGAACCTATTTTTTTTTTGGTTCGTTCTAAAAATAATGACTCCTTTCTAAATTTGGTAACAATTTAGCTTAAAATTACAATTCTACCCTTAATGAGGAGCTTTTATAACCACACAAATACTCTGGGCCCCTTTTTGACTTGTTTAGGACCACATATTCCAAAAGTCTTCATTTTTTCTTAAATCCGTGCCCAGTCAAATAGGTTCACATAAATTGGAACGGAGGGAGTATGTATTAAAAATTTTACTATATATTTGACCGTGAATCCAGTTATTATAGTATATTAACTTAAATTTGCTATAAAAACCTATAAACTTCATGTATTCACCTCTGATCCAAGATCCCCTCTACATCAACTTATATTCACTCTTCCTAGGTTTTTAGCTCTGGATCAACCAAAGTTAACTACAACATGAATAAATTGTCTTCGAGGTTTAAAAGGGGATCAAATTAAAAGGTGCCTAGTGTCCGTAAATATGCTTTCTTGATTATTATGTTTTGGTCATTATTGGTAATGATGATTCAACACCACGTTGGTCCAAGTAAGCTAATCCGAGTTCAAAATTATGTTGCAATTTTGCTGCGATAAAAACCATGTCAAAATTGATGTTTATATGTACAGATTTACTACTCTTTTTGCTTTTGGATATATGTCTCATTGTACAGTCAAATTTGGACCTTCATCAATTTTAGGATTTCTTAAACTTCCTTCTTTGCTATAGTCCTTTAAATTTGCAAAAGTGAGCACTTTTGATTCCCGTCACATACTTAATAAACTCATGAGATTTAATGGGAACTATGGAAAAAGTTAACCAGAGACATTATAAAAGTCTCGCCAAATCTTAGAAACCGCAAACTGCACCATACACCAGAAACAGACCTGCAAAAAATTGCACAAAAATAAATCAAAAATGAGATGCCTCAAAATGTGAGTTTCTATTTTAACGTTTTTTTCGCATTCTCTTTAAATCTAATAGTCATAGCCTATTAAAATTATTTGACAGAAGACAAAAGTGCTAACTTTGATAAATTTAAAGGATTAAAACTGCACAAGAATATATTTAATTTGATTATTTCAAACCTAACCCCAAACATAAAAGGCTATTTTTATCATTTCTTGAGACATGTTGGTTCTTCTTTAATCAAGTGATTTCAATATTTATATTTGGTTGGCCATGTCATAAGATGTGATGGCTCTTTTCAATATCATTGACTTCGCTAACCAAAATCTTTTGTGTGTTAATATAGAAGACTTTCTGAAATTTGATATCTTTGAACGCGGTATTATATTAAAGGCAAAATGGCCTCGTGACCACTTAAACTTGTATCAATTTGCACAGCCGATATATGAATTCTTGGATTTTCCTATTTGAACACCTCTATTTGAAAAACTTGCTACTAATAAACACTTGTAATGGTGCGTATTGTTCAATTGCTGCTGGCATGGATTTAATTTAAAACATCATGTTGCCCTTTAGACGGAGCTTAAAGATAATAGCATGACCCTTACGACAGTATGATATAAACTATCTGAATAGCAATGATAATAGAACTTTGACTAATTCGAATTGGGAAAATGACATCGTATAGCTCCTCTTCAAATAATAGTAGAAATATATATTTGTTTTCTATATTTTTTTTGTATGTAATACACTTATATATGTTATATACAAAAATATATAAATTTTATTCTCTTTTACAGCTAACGGATGTAAGTCGTTTTGGTCGGGGCCTAAAAGTGGTCTTCGCCTGTTCGGTTTCGTCTGAGTAAGGCCCATTAAGGTGGGAAACATTCGCTATCCAGATTTTTTCAATCTCGTTCGAAATCGAGACCTTTGATTAATGTGAAAGAATCTTATATATCCCACAACAACTCTTTATGCTAAATAATTTCAATTTATGGTTAGAGTGGTTAGACTAGCTTATTTATTTTAAGTACAAATCAATATCTGAACCTAAATACCAAAGATACTTGACTTTGTAAAGAGATTTTGGGGCACAGGTATATGTTCTTTTTGTTTTTTTCTCCTTTATTTATGTAAAGTAAGTAAACCGGTGTATCCACTATGATAAGGCCATAAAGTAGAATTTGAACTTAAGAATTTCTATTTTAACAACCAGACGCTCGAGTCACGTCAAAACAACTCCGTTTCTCACCAAATTATGTAGGTAAGTTGTAAATATAGTAATGCACATATACCAAGTTCCGGAACTAAAATCTAAACCCGGTAGCAATAAATTCAAACTTTGGTCAAATCTTTAAATTCTTTAAACCTTTAAACTTCAAATTTTCGACATTATGCGATAATTAATTCGAACCAGGGGCCTTCGAATTCGATTTCGGGCATACGCCCAAGTCCCAAATCACGATACTGATCCACCGGGACCGTCAAAAACGAAAAAAAGCCTTTCAAAAAAAATGATAAGGACCGTGCACGCAAATCGAGGAAGGCTTAACTAAGCTATTGGAGGATTTCAAAATACAGAAATTAGGTTTAGAACTCTAGATGACCTATTGGGTCATCACAGAGATTGACCAAAACACTAAGGTAAAGGGCTTGTTTGAAATATTAGAAAACTTTGTGTGGGACCCAGGAAGGGTCAGCAGTCGAGGTATTAAAAAGAGAATTAGGTGCTGCAAAAAGGAGATACGAATTATGTTGAAGCTTCGGCTCAAGACTGTGCTTCTCATCTCCTCTTCCAAATCTGTACCTCATCCGCTTTCTCTGAGTTATGTTTCTCATCCCCATTTTTATCTTTATTCATAGTTACTTAGCTTCCATTATAGTAGTTTGAGTGTTGCAATTGGTATTTCAAGGTTGTAATTAGTGTTCCCGTTCTTATTATATAGTGAGGAATTTCGGGTTTGTTACAATGGTCGACTAATTATCTGCCGATATGAACGTTTCATCATATTGTGGATGTGGCCAGCAGCGAATCTATAACCCAGTGTATGGGGCATATGAACCCATGGTCTTTCCGCCAAATTAGATATTTTATGTACATATTTTTTAGAACTGATCAAATATTACCTGTTGGCATCCATGCTCCAAAAAGGTTAAATGGTGCACTTGGTTGAATGCTAAGTTATTCACCTAGAGGAATTGGGATCAATTCTCACTTAATACTTTTATTTTTTCCTTTTTCTTAGTGATGCACCCATGTTATAAAAATCTTAGATCCGCCTCTACCATACCCAAACTAATGTATATGTAAACATTCGGTAATTGAGTGTGTTACTTCTTCTACAGGTTTTATGTTCGAAAATGATATTGCTACACAAGAAACTAAGAATCGCATCATTAATGTATTAAGGCATCTTCAGCAAACGTTACCATCAGCCACCTTGGAATCAGCATTGACATATCTTTTGCCTCGGCAGGAGATGGAATTGAAATCCATTCTATCACTTGAAGAAGATGCTGACTTTTAATCAGTGCAATGAATCTACTAGTCCGAGGGTCAAACATCGTTTATTTGAAGTGATTTTCTGTATTGCTCTACTTAACCGGGAAACGGTATGAAGCATGAACACTAAACATGGAAATTTATGTTTGTTTTGTGTGTGTATAAGTGTAGCATGTGTTTAATAAAGTAAGTCCTTGCCTCAATATGGAAATAGGTGTAGGTTAATGCTTTTGAGAATCTGTTATTCAGATAGCTTTTGGTGAACCACACCCGGCGTGGTCTAGTGGTCAAATATTGGAGAGCAATGTTCAAATCCCAGTACAAACAAACAAATGCTGGGTCATTACTTCCCATCTCCTAGCCTTGGTGGGCAAAAGATTACCATGTACTTGGGTTGATAGGAGGTAGCAGGTAGCCAATGTAACTATTGAATTGACTTGCGCAAGTTTGGCTCAAACACCACCATTATTTAAAAAAGAAAGCATTGACTGAACCAACTTCTGATTGCTTTATTCTCATTTGTAAATTAATGTATAATTTATACATATGCTATAAGTTTTTTAAGACAAATACAGAGTTCGAACCAAAACTACTGCGTTCGACCGAATTCGCTCTCAGCATTCTAGCTCTGCCGCTGCTTGTAAGTTGCCGGTCCTCCTTAATACTGCTCTTAGACATGGAGATTAAAAAGCTCGAACGATTCATTAGGCTATCCTGTTGATGCTAAGATCACAGAATCTCTTCGGCTCAATTGAGCAGATTACAATACTTAAGAGTTAAAGGCATCATTTAAGGATTATACAAGAATCTCCAACTAGGTTCCTTTTGGAGGTTATTAATTCAAGTCCATATCCTTTTGTACAGATCATAATCCTCGGTAGTTTTTGTGCAGACCCTATATATGTATTAAATATTTCACTATTTATTTGACTGTGAATCCAGTTTGTTTACCGTCAAAATGGTTTTAACAATTAAATTTGATTGTGAGGTTCTAAAAATACGTGATCTATTTTTATGCTAGTTGTTAAACGATGGATGCCAAGTAAAAGGTTAGAAATCAGGGTTATGGCTTAGA
This sequence comes from Nicotiana attenuata, assembly GCF_001879085.1. Classification (NCBI taxonomy): domain Eukaryota; kingdom Viridiplantae; phylum Streptophyta; class Magnoliopsida; order Solanales; family Solanaceae; genus Nicotiana; species Nicotiana attenuata. The sequence goes on from NW_017674891.1 coordinate 60,697, forward strand.
AATAGCAAGATAATTGAACCAAATAGTAGCAGATCGGAGACCTCGAGCTGTCGATTACAGGACCTCGAGTCGAGCTGACTGGCCGATTCGGGGCAGCCGAGGGGGAGATAATAGTTATAAGAGCTATGATGATGGCTCTTTTATGATCAATGATAGGCAACAAATGAAGAACAGTAAATAGAACACAATGAATGTAAGCAATAAATGAAGTAATGAACTCAAGAGAATATGTTAAAGAGAATGTTCGTGTATTTCTTAATATTGAGCAACCGACCTTACAAATGACAAGGATTCCCCTTTATATATGAGGGGAAACATAGTACAAGAGCATTAATTACAAAGATATGGGGCAGGCATAGCCACTCAATGCCCTGATACGGGTCAGAGCTAGCTCTCTAGGTTTTGTCAGCCCTAATCATGCGCCTAGGGAACTTTCCAGTGTTCTACCGTAACCATTGACTTGTGTTGCCTCGAGGTTGGGCACTGATGTCCCCTAGGGATAAATCTCGACCGTGGTCTCGAGCCTTTGGAAACCTTGCTCACGAGGCGTTATAATGGCCGAAAATTGGACCCTTCGATTTTACCGTACACAGATAGTCCTCGCGTTTCTTAGAGTGGAACGATAAGAAACGACTTTGATATCCATCTCTTCAAACTTTCCGTGATGATGTCATTCTTATGACATAATCCTTCGTGGGCTTTGTAACCGTTGTTTATTAATGGAAAAGATGTTTCTTCAATTCGTCTCTGATTTATGCTTTATTTCCTTTTACCTGTACTTGCGAAGAATCTGAATGCGAATATCGAGCCCAGGTGCAAGTATTTCTCCGGCTCTTGACTGATTAATCCGATTCCTTGTGGAATCTTTTGCCGGCCCTCGGACCGACCACGGGTAGGATCGATAGACTTGGATCGTCGGGACCCCTGACTTCGAGTTGGATAAGAGTAAGGCCTCGAACATTCGGAACGAAACTCAGCTCTTTAAACCCCGCGATACCCCTCGAGAGGGAGTTTGCTCGGGTGACTGAGAATAGAGATAGCTTGATCTGAAAATGAAAGATATCCTTAATGCTTTATCGGTGGCCTTCGAGCGGGACTTGGCTCGAGCTTAGTAATTTGAGGTTCGGAGAATCGGGTAGACGATCCATGCTCGCGATAGCTCAAATTCTCGAAGTAGGGTGCCACCCCGAGGTTAAGCTTATATATGAGTGGCTCATTTTAGAGCTTAATTTCTTCTTGGGAGAGGTCCTCGAGATCGGGTACCATCTTGGGATTTGTTGTGATATTAATGGCTTCTTGGAGCCTTTCTTTTGATGGAGTTCCTCGAGATCGGGTACCATCTCAGGACTTGTAATGAAATTAATGGCTTCTTGGAGCCTGTCTTCTTTTGATGGAGGTCCTCGAGATCGGGTACCATCTCAGGACTTGTAATGATATAGTGGCTTCTTGGACCCTATCTTCTTTTTGATGGAGGTCCTCGAGATCGGGTACCATCTCAGGACTTGTAATGATATAGTGGCTTCTTGGAGCATATCTTCTTTTTGACGGAGGTCCTCGATATCGTGTACCATCTCGGGACTTGTAATGATGCCAATGGCTTCCCGGTGCATATCTTCCTTTTGACGGAGGTCCTCGAGATCGGATACCCTCTTAGGACTTGTAATGATATTAATGGCTTCTTGGAGCCTATCTTCTTTTTTACGGAGGTCCTCGAGATCGGGTACCATCTCAGGACTTGTAATGATATAGTGGCTTCTTGGAGCCTATCTTCTTTTTGACGGAGGTCCTCGAGATCGGGTACTATCTCGGGACTTGGTTAATGCGGGGGTCGCTGACCCCAAAACGTCGTCTGGCGGCGTCAAGTGCATGGCATGGTTACAAAATGACCGAGGCGACTCTGTTGGCACATTTTTCCAAAACGAGAAATGTTTCAACCAGTATTTTTAATCGGCCTTTGTGGCAGGTGGGTAGTCGCTGCTTTTTCCATATATAGGGTTACCTTCCCCCTTCTGATGATTCTGCTATTCTAAGTAGTTGTCTTCCTTCGTGGAGCTTTCTTTTCTTGTGTCAAGGCTTTCACCATTTCGATTCTGAGGATTTTGCTCGGATTTTCTAGTCTTATCATAGTTATGGCTGCCACACCAAGGTCCGCTCGGCGAGGAGAGGGGAGTTCCGCCCTTGAATGCCTTTTGAACCTAGACGCTCGGGGTCATCGGGAGTATGTTTCGAGGTTTATTTCCTTAGTAGGAGAGGATCATCTCGAATCAGTGAGGAGAGACTTTGGATGGAGGGAGAAGGTAGTATTGCGTGTACTTTTCCCGGGAGAGAGCGTTATGGATCACGTTGAGGGGTTTTTGAACGTGTACACGTACCCCTTCACGTTAGGCCCCCCTGATAGGGTTGTGCTTGATTTCTATCGAAAATACCGGGTCACCTTGGCGCAGATTCATCCGTCATTTTGGCGGATAGTATTGATGATGAGGTTCTTTGCGGAGAGAGCAGGACTTGAATTCACGCTCAGTCATCTTATCAGGCTGCACCGTCCTTTTCACCATCGAGGTCTGCTAACCTTACGATGTAGATCCACCACACCCTTCGTTGTTGATGATGAAGAAGACGGAGATCAGGAGTGGATGAGCCGGTTCATTCGAGTACAGACCGTTGATGTTATCCCCGTGGAGTTTTTGCCATTCCCTGAGGAGTGGAATTTTACACGTATGTGGTATACTCGTACCTTCGTGGATTTGCTTATGGCACGGATGTTGATACCCATTTTTTCCCTATGTATTTTTTACATACAAATGCTTTCAAAATAGCATATATATAAGTATGCCCAAGTGTTTTAGTATTTTTCCCAATTTTTAAAGATTTTTTAAATCAATTTATTGTCCATTTTAGCAGTACAAAAACCAATAATTATTCCCAAAATTATCATTTTTGGTGAGTAACTTATTTTAATTTCATATTTATACCAAAATATAGCTAAGGTAATTTTTATACATTTTTTACAAATTATTTGGTATTTTAAAAGATAAATTGCATGTAATTGCAATTTTAGCCTATTTTAAGAATTAATAGCATTTTATAATTATGAAATTGGTTCCAATATTTTTAAATTAATATTTATATATTTTTAACTGATCCAGTACTTTTAGTTTGCTTTCACAATCATTTTTTACTATTTTTATAAAATAGAAAGGGAAAACTGGCTATTTAAAATCTGGCCTCATTTTATTCCAATTATAGCCAAAATTGGCTCCCCTAATTGACCCAATTTCGGACCAGCCCAATCCCATTTAACCCAACCCTTAACCCGTTTTAAATTACCCGGCCCAAGCCCTTTTGATATGGGCCGTTGATCTCTGAGATCAACGGCTCCTATCCACCCTTCCATAATTAAACCTAAACGACTACCCTAATCCCCTCATTCTCTTCTCTCAGTCGCCTCCAAACACTCTCCTCTCTCAAACTCTCTCGAAGGTTCCTGAAACCCTAATCGTCTTCTACCTCAAACTCACCGGAATCCATGGCCTCACAGGCCATGGATGGCCTACACTCATCTCCCTCTGCTCTTGAACGCTTGGTGTTCGAAGTTTCGAGGTCTGACCTCGATGGTGTCCGTTCAGATCTTCTCCGATTCAAGGGTCTATGGCCTCTCCGACCTTGCTCCGGCGTATCCAAGCATTATGAGCCTATGTCTGACTTATCCGACTTAGATCGGACCTTTTTCAAGCCTTTCTCACTTTAGGGTTCCTTTGAAACCCTAGCTATTCGAGGTCTTCTCTGATTGTTTTCTTAGATCTGTTCTATATCTGTGCTCTACTTGAGTTTTTAAAACGTTTTCCCCAATTTTTCTTTCAAACTTACTTCTTTCCGATTTAAGGTTTCCTGAAAAGCTTAAAATGTTTCTCGGACTTTTCTTCTCTTTGTGTGTATTTGTCTATACTATGTTCTTATGTTTTCTTTCTACCCTACATGATTCTTCTGTGCTTTGTTTTTCTACTGTGTTCCTGGACCATGCTCGCATGTTTGTCTTGCTGTGTTTTCCTACACGTTCTTTGCTATATTTTTCCTGTATTTTGTGCTTTCCTACTGTATGTATTTCATACTGACTTCTTAAGTTTTGTTTGCCTTCTACTGGACCTTGTTTGAGTTCCCTTTAAACATGTTTCCTCTACTATTTCCTTAAGTGTTATACTACCTCTCTTCTGAACTTGTTTAAGTCCCAGGTTTCTTAAACATGTTCCTTCTACCCTCACTATGCTTCAAATCAGTTTCTTTACTCTGTTTGCTTCAAACTTGCTATTGTATCTGTTTGTTTTCTCATGAGTCTCTGAAAGAGTTCTCTGAGCCTGTTTCAATTACCTACCTCCTCGTCTCTGTATCTGATTCGAAGTAGAAACCTTAGAATTTGGGGGTTTTGACGAGGTTGATCTCGTGTTTGGATTAGGGTTCTATTTTGGAATTTAGACTCATTCTGAGTCTATGAACTAAGTTTGAATCTCTTTGTTTACGACTCTGAACTTTCAAAGTCTTCTACTGATTAGCACAATAGTTCTTCGTGCTTAAGCATGGCTGTGTGTATTTATATGTGTGATAAATTCTTTCTTTCGAAAAGGTTTTCCAACTTATGATTTAGAATCCTTTTTTAGGTTTAATTGATTAGTACTAATTTTCCTTAAGTCAGAATCTTTCCCATCTTCCTGACTGATTCATTCACATGAAATCTTCAATTTCTGATTTTACTGGCCGTTGATTGATTGCCTTTCCTTATTTGCACAAACCGTGTGCTATCAGACTTTTTCCTTAAATAAATCTCTGTGTATTTACCCTTCTTGTGATGCTTTGGAAAAGTGTTTGATCAACCTCTTTCCTTAATTATTTTACCTGTTTGAAATAAGAATCCCTTAATTAAAGGGAAACTTGTGTAATTGATTGACAACTGATTTTTTTAATTATTCTCCTACCTTATTCTGCTTGCCTTCTACATTATAAAAAGGGCACAACTCCTTTCTCACCAGGACACCTTGAATTCGACACTTTTCAGACACTTTCAATTACACAACTCTCAATTCAACACTTTTACACACATAATCTTGTAGCTCTCTTCTAAAATCTTCCGACTATCTGCTTGCAATTTGGTTTTACAAGACTACTGCTTTCTTGTCTTGTTTCCCTGAAACTGGTATGTTCTAATTTAGTTTTCAGCCTCATCCCAATGTGTTTATGTTACAGTTTCTACAATCCTGTCTACTTTGCTATCTATGCTCAGTGTTAAATATGTATGTTGTTCTCTTTGCATCTGTTTCTGATGTGAATCTCTGTACCCCTATTCCCTTCTATGTGTTTGAGTTAAATTTCAGAACATGGCAACATCCAAATTGTTGCTCATGTCTGGACTTTATCCTTTAAGGGATCCTATCTCCCAAACAATGTGGCTAACAGGCTGGTTGGGGTGTGCCAGCACTTCCAATTGCTGGGTATGACCACCAGCCTATCTCTGCTTCCCCCAGAATCACCTCTTTGCACTTACACTCTCTCCTAGCTTCTAAGTTCTGCCCCCCTCCTATGAGCCTTGCTTTGGGACCTTGAGTTCCCTCTGAACTTGGACATTGGAGGGCTGGCCCTTCCACACTGCACTATAACTCAATTCTGCAATGTACTTGGGTTTAAGCACTGCCCGGAGTCCATCTGAGACTCTTAGGGAACTTTGATACATCCCAAATAAGAGAAAGGCTTTGGATCTTGATCTTTGGAGTTGGTCTACTTCATGCTTCAGGCAGGAAACCTGAATCAGGCTCTCCTTTGTTGTAATTTTATTTTTTTTATGATGTAATTTCTTTATTTTATTTTGTCATGTAATAATCTAGTAATAATTATTGGGGTTTTTAGCGAAAAGGGGAGGGTTAATCATGCATGCAAAAGGGGTAGATATCATGTTCATAGGGAATTATCATCTTCTGCCCTCATATCCTGCTTCCAACTTTCATTTATGTATTTCATATAGAAACCATGTCTATAGCTTCTGCATTTCATGTAGAAACTATGTCTGTAGGCTTCGGCACTCCTGCATTTTATAGAAATCCTGCCTATAAGTTTTTACACTTCTGCATTTTATAGAAACTATAGCTTCTGCATTTCATATAGAAACCATGTCTGTAGGTTTCCACATTTCTGCATATCACATAGATAACATGTCCATAGGACTTCCTGAATTCTACATATGCATCTATCACTAGGCACACGTATTTATAGGTTTAAATAACAAACAACATTCTAGACACCATGCCTATAGGATTTCTGCACTTTTATTTCGACTGTAAACGTTTTAAAATCATTAGCACCTAGAAAACATGCCCATAGGAGTTATCAACTAAATCTAAATCGTCTATTTTGCCTATAAGTCTAAAATCAGTAGTAGCAATGTTTAACATCTGCAGAATTTATGTTTTTAACAAGTCCTCTTCTTTAAAATCAGTATACTTCTCTTCTGAAACTAATAGATATCCTGCCTATAGGTTTTCGTTCAACACTTAGGCAAGCCATAGGGTAACTTATAAATTGAATCAGATTTTATTAACTACAACCAGCAGGCAGGCCTGATCTGGGCTTCTTATCTGAAATGTGTAATAGATCAGTCTGCCACAACTCTTAAGTTTAATCAGACCCTAAACAGTACGTGTAAAGATATGCTAAACTATATGCTTCTCTTTGTTTTTAAAGAGGTTTGTTTGAGCCCTTTCTATCTGTTGTGTTTCTTCCCCATATTTGTTACATATGTGTTTTGATTGTCGCCTTAGAATTTTGTCCTTTGAAACCATAAAGCCTCATATCCCTTCCCTTTATGATTAGTAGTCCCAAATACCTCCGGGGCTGATAGGATGGGGGCGGGTAATAGCATGCAATAAGTAAAACGAGACCATTTCGCGTTTATTACCTTAACGGGGTGGGAAAGGGTAGATATGGATATGATGACCACGCGATAACACCTTGTGTATAAACGGTTACCGGTGTTGTGTGGGGTGATCCATATTATTTGTAAACCTAGGACCCCCTCCCTTTACTTGTTCATTTTATTTCAAAAAAAAACTGCTTTTCTCAAACTTCAGCTTCTTTAACTTCTTTTAATTTCAATTACTTACCATAATTATCTGAAAACCCTTTCTCTTTACTGGTTTATCTATTCAAAACTCAAAACTGCTTTTTCTTAAATTCCAGCTTCTTTAACTTCTTTTAATTTCAGTTTCTTGCAACCATTACATGAAACGTCCCTCGTATTTGTAATTCTTGCTTGTCTACTTGTTGTTTTCACTTAAACTCACAATTTAGTGTGGCTGGGAACCACACTAGTGGATCTCGAGGGGTGCCTAATACTTTCCCCTCGAGATAATTTCAAGCCCTTACTGATTCTCTGGTTTTTCTAAATCAAATTTCTTCTTAGTGTCCTAATGCACTTAATCATTAGGTGGCGACTCTTCAATTCAAACCCAATTCCCAAAAGGAAACGAGTTGTCCGCCCAAATGTCATAAACCCGATTTCGCGAGAAAAAGGGGGCATCGACAGCATGGCGACTCTGCTGGGGATTTCTTTAAGGCTTTTACCATTTCATGCTATTTGTGACTTTATGCTTCTTTATATGTCTTTATTTGTTTAAATGCCTTTAAGTATTTTTCTTCTTCTACCGCGAAACTGACTTGGCTCTTTGTTTCTTTCCTTTATTTCTCTTAATGCTTCCCTTTATCGCTTTCCTTTAATACTGTTGTAAATTATGAGAAACTGTTGTAATTATTACTTTATGAACGTGCAAATACGTGACAACTTGTTTGATTATTGTAACTGCATATTCAACATCATATTCCACTCGTGCCAAACAAAAGACCATAGCAACGCTTATAATGAGTGGTTGCGCTCTTCCGATATTATCACCCCTTAAATCCGGCAAAGGCATATTTGCGGTAAAACCAGTCGATCAACGGTGTAGTCGACGGTTCCGCGCCTTTCCCTCTTGAGTTGTCCGCTCACGGGTACCAGTCTAATACCACATAGAAACCTTACTCCGTTTAATTGTACATGCATCATGGTCAAACCTAGCCGAGTCAGTTATGTTGTCCGCATAATGACTCTTTAAGATAGCCTTGTTCAAAGTCCATTGGGTTTCCTTGAAACCCAAACGGACCTTATCATGTTCTGTGCATTTATTTGGAGAACTAATGTGCTTTTATGCCAATTATTGATATTTAGTAGTCGAGTCTGGAGGGGGTAAGGGCCTAACCTTTTTCTTGCAGAAATATGAGGCACGAAGTCCCCAGATTCGGCATGGTCACCCACATTCACCCCAAATTGCTAAGCTGGTGGAAGGAACTTCATTCCAGCGATCAGACTCTTGTCCAGAAGTACCTGGGAAACCTACCTTCTCTTCTGGAAATTCAACCCAACAACAAAATCATAGAAGTTGCCACTCTATTCTGGGATTGTGATAGGTCTGTGTTCTGCTTTGGAGACATTGAGATGACACCCTTGCTTGAGGAAATAGGAGGACTGGCTGGAATACCGTGGAAAACTCCGGGTTTGTTAATGCCGGAAAACCGCAAGGATAGAGGTTTTCTCAAAATGATGGGTCTAAAGAAGAATCCAGACTTGACATGCTTGAAGGAGTCATACATTCCCTTCGATTACTTGCACGAAAGGTACGGTCACAGCAAGTCCTACCGTACCTATCCGGGAAATACAAGAAGCCAATCAAAAGCTAATTGAAGAATGGAAGGATATGGCTGTCAGCGCCAACAAACGACTGGTCTATTTAGAGCGCGGTATAGTGGAACTGGAAAAGAAGTTTCTGAAGAGGGTCGAAGACTGCCGGATTGCTGAGGGAAATGAAGGAGGACATCTGGCCAGAGCTTACTTGCTACTAGGACTGCCCGAGCTGGGAGAACTGTTCGACGGAGCCAACAATGCCGAGTCTGGGGAAGGTCCTTCCGGGACCAAATAGATAAGAATTTCCATTTTTGCTTTATAAGATATAATAAGGCCAATGGCCATTAGTGACTTTTAATTATTGTCGTTTTGGGATTCGTCTACCTTTTTATAAATAAAATGAGGCATTCAGCATTCTAAGTTCTCCAAATTAACTTGTCGTTAGGCATACCTCGAGCACAACGAGGTCCCCAAAATTAGGACACTCTTCATATTTCCTGCACTACGTGTTTAAATATTGCAACATTTCCTTACGATCCTTACTAACTTATCACCTTTTGCTTTTACTTTTTTGTTTATTCCCTTCCCCAAAGGTTAGTTCGCGAACTCTGGCAACATCAGCATATTTCACAAGATCCAGCGGCCCTCCACCCGCTCCTCCTCCTAGTCCTATCAGAAACAGGAACAAAGGAAAGATGGAAGATTTGAGCAGAAAAGAGAATTCAGTTGAGCGGGTAGAAACCACTCTGGGTACTCAGGTTTCTAAGGAAAGTGCGTCCCAACTCGAGCAGAAACTGTTGAAATTTCAGGAGGAACTTAATCAAGTTCAGAACTTGGCAAGCTTTTCATTCTGCCTCACCACCCCAGATGTCAATTTTCCAAGCACTCAGAACCCCACACCTCCACAAAAACCACAAAACCATCCCGCTCCTCACCACCACTGCAATACTTGTCACACTTCCAACAATACTCCACTACTCATCCCGGAACCTTTAAACTCCACAAATGACCGCTGCCACATCCAACACAACACCCCCATCTATGTGGAGACTGTGCCGCACTCCACCCAGCCCATCTCAAGCACACCCGAGTCCAACGATAAGGACTCGCTTAAAAGGTTGACCACCAGGATTCAAGGCGTTGAAGGAAGTAAGGGAATTGAGGGGCTAAACTACGAAGATCTATGCATACAGCCCGATGTCGAGCTGCCTGAGGGGTACAAACCTCCCAAGTTCAAAATGTTTGATGGTGCAGGGGATCCCAGGGTTCATTTGAGAACATACTGCGACAAGCTGGTCGGGGTAGGAAGAGATGAGAATATCCGCATGAAACTTTTCATGAGGAGCCTGAAAGGAGATGCTCTGTCTTAGTACATTAGCCAAGAACCGAAGAAGTGGTCGGACTGGGTAAGTATGGTATCCGACTTCATGGATAGATTCAGGTTCAATACGGAAAATGCACCGGATGTGTTTTACATTCAGAATTTGAAGAAGAAACCCACAGAAACATTCCGCGAGTATGCCACTCGTTGGAGATCAGAGGCTCCTAAGGTCCGGCCTGTTTTAGAGGAAGAACAAATGAAGAAGTTTTTCGTCCGGGCTCAGGATCCGCAATACTATGAAAGACTAATGTTGATCGAGAATCATAAATTTTCCGACATCATCAAGCTAGGAGAAAGGATCGAGGAAGGTATCAAGAGTGGTATGGTTACGAACTTTGAAGCCTTGCAAGCTACCAATAAGGCTCTACAGTCTGGTGGTGCGTCCAAGAAAAGGGACGTAGGCGCCGTGATGGTTGCACAGAGAACCAAATCACCTGTCAAATACCAAACCTATCCAATGGCTCCACTTACATATTAGCCCATTCCAAATTACCAAGCACCCTCACCTTCTTACCAAACTCCACCACCCACTTATCAATCACCTCCACCTCCCACTTATCAGCCTACTTCACCTAAATATTCCCAGCCTGCACATGTTTACCAAGCCTACAACACCCAACCATCCCACTATCAAACACCTCCCCCTCGTCAAAACTTTCCTAGACCCCGACCAAATTTTGACCGCAGACCTCCCAAACAGTATACTGCCATTGCCGAACCAATTGACCAGCTGTACGAAAGGCTCAAAGCTGCTGGTTATGCTACCCCCATCCCTAGTATAACCGCTAAAAACACTTCCCAATGGGTCAATCCAAATAAAACCCGTGCATACCATTCTGCCATGAAAGGGCATACCATTGATGAATGCCGCTCTCTGAAGGATAAGATCCAGACTTTGATTGACAACAAGATGATCGTGGCAAAGGAGCCTGCTCCGAATGTCCGTAATAACCCTCTACCAGACCACAAGGGAGAAGGTGTTCACATGATTGAAATAGAGGTTGATTGGGATCCCAAAGGATCAATCGGCTTGATCGTAGAAGGCGACGATACAAAAAAACCAATAGTCACCCTTAATCTGATTGTAGTCCAGATTCAACCTTCTGGAGATGACGAGGTGAACATGTCCATACCACTTGACTTTGAAACACCATCCTTTATGAAGACGCCAACACCAATCGAGGTCGAGTTTGGGTCCCCAAAGGTGCCTATACCATTTGAAGTTTCCATACTACCTTTCAAAGCAAAGGTGCCCATCCCGGTAGCAATGACAGCCGTAACACCATTCCACACAAAATCCATACCATGGGACTACACAGCCGAGGCAAGAAGGAAAGGAAAAGCCAAGTTCGGGGAAGCAGTTGCGGCACAAGGTATGACAAGAACCGGCAGGGTTTATACCCCGGAACACTTGGCTGAGTCGACTAAGCAGACCTCTGGTCCGAAAATGGGCTCGATGACCTCTGGAGAAAGATATAAGCAAAGGAATACTCAGTCATTGATCAGCTGAACAAAACGCCGGCGCAGATTTCTATCCTCGCTTTGCTACAGAGTTCCGATGCACATAAGAATGCCTTGTTAAGAGTGCTGAGTGAAGCATATGTACCAAGCAACATCACCGGTGGAGAGATGGCTAACATGGTGGGTCAGGTATTAGAAAGTCACAAGATTACTTTTCACGAAGATGAGCTGTCACTAGAAGGGTTGAGTCACAATAAGGCATTGCACATCACCGTGCAGTGCGAAGATTATTTTATCACCAAAATTTTGGTCGATGGGGGATCCGACCTCAACATTTGTCCGTTCGTAACACTCAAGACATTGGGAAAAGGGTTGTATGAAATCAAGGACGGAGCCATCAACGTTAAAGCTTTCGACGGTTCTCAAAGGTCTACTATTGGGGAGATTAGCTTATGTTTCCAAATGGGGCCTACTTGGTTTGATGTTGATTTTCAAGTAATAGACGTGTCGGCGTCCTACAACCTACTGTTGATACAACCATGGATTCATGCCGCAGGGGCCGTAGCGTCAACATTACATCAGGCAGTGAAGTTTGAGTGGAACCACCAAGAGGTGATCATTCACAGCGATGGTAGCAATCCCATATACAGTCGCCAGACCATCCCAGTCATCGGAGGAAGAAGAAGGATAGGTGGAGAAACTTACCACCACATCGAGCGAGTCAACGCCTTTGATAAGGATAAGTGGTGGGATAACAAAATTGAAAGCATATTGAACTGGAGCGGGTATGAACCTGGCAAGGGACTTGGCAAGAATCTCCAAGGAATCGCTAAGCCCATCAAGCTCAAGAAACACGGCACCACCTTCGAATAGGGGTATGAGTATACCTGGAAAGAATTCACGAATGGTCGCCACCCTGGCACGGTCCCTACTATCCATTGGAGAAGCCGATACCCCGTTTGGAGCAGATCTTCCAACCGGCCGAGATCATCTATGGGTCAGAAGAAGAAGAAGCCCTAGAAATAATGAGGAATTTGTTTCTAGAAGGCGATGATATAGATTGTTGTGTTGTTCTCGAGGAGGAGGGGGAGGAAGGCCCTTCCATACAGGCTGTAAGCGGAGGAGAACGCCTTGATAACTAGACCGTCAGAAACACCAGAGCCCGGCGTGCCTCGGGGTAGCAAGGCTGAACAAGCACCATGCACTATTTTATTTTACTAGTTTACTTTCCTTTCGCATTTTATTTTTTGCAAGAAAGAGCTTCCATGTTCAAAAACAGTTATGGAATTTATCAAAGCATTTCGATTTTCTTATAAATCTTACTCTTATCATTTCTTCTCATTACTTTACTTATACAGCATTACTATTACTTATCTTGATGAACCAATGAATGTGACATGCAACGAGACAACGCAACAAATGGACATAGATTCAGAAGAAGATGATATACCAGAAGAGATTGTTAAGGAAGTTGAGAATTTCGAAAATAGGCCTAAGTCCAACCTGGACGAGACTGACTGGTCTGAGTACATCTATTGTGGCTCACAAATAGATATTTCCCTGGTCGTACGACGACATGACTGGTCTGAGTACATATATTGTGGCGCACAAACTACCAACCAATCCAGCCTGTCCGCCAGTAAAACAGAAGCTCACAAAATTCAAGCCAGATATGAGTTTGAAAATCAAGGAAGAGGTCACTAAGCAGGTCAAAGCTAAGGTTCTCAGGGTAGTAGAGTATCCAACATGGTTAGCCAACATTGTGACAGTACCAAAGAAGAACGGGAAGGTCAGAGTCTGTGTCGACTACCGGGATCTCAACTGGGCCAGTCCAAAAGACGACTTCCTCTTGCCCAACATACACATCCTGATTGACAATTGCGCCAAGCACGAGTTGCAATCATTTGTAGATTATTTTGCTGGGTACCATCAGATCTGGATTGATGAAGAAGATGCTGAGAAAACGTCTTTCATTATGCCATGGGGAATGTACTGCTACAAGATGATGCCATTCGGGTTAAAGAATGCAGGGGCCACCTACATGAGGGCCATGACCACCATTTTTCATGATATGATACACAAGGAGATCGAAGTATATATAGATGACACCATCATCAAGTCCAAGAAAGCCGCTGATCACATGAAAGATTTAAGGAAATTCTTCAATAGACTGAGAAGGTACAACTTGAAGCTGAATCCCGCGAAATGTGCATTTGGGGTTCCTCCCGGAAAATTACTCGTGTTCATTGTGAGTCGCCGAGGGATAGAGCTGGATCCATCAAAAGTCAAAGCTATTCAAGAATTGCCACCGCCAAAGAACAAGAAAGAAGTAATGAGTTTCTTGGGAAGACTTAACTACATCAGCCGGTTCATAGCACAATCTACAGTTATCTGTGAGCCAATCTTTAAGATGTTGAAAAAGGACGTCGCTACTAGATGGACTGATGTTTGCCAAAAGGCCTTTGACAGAATCAAGGAGTACTTGTCAACACCGCCAGTTTTGGTCCCGCCCGAGCCAGGTAGACCCCTATTACTCTACCTTGCAGTATTGGATGGAGCATTCGGTTGTGTCCTGGGGAAGCATGATGAAACGGGGAGAAAGGAGCAGGCCATCTATTATCTCAGCAAGAAGCTCACCCCGCACGAGGCCCGGTATTCTCTGTTAGAGCGCACCTGTTGTGCTTTGACTTGGGTAGCTCAAAAGCTGAGGCACTATTTCTGTGCCTATACTACGTATCTCATATCCAGGATGGATCCATTGAAGTACATCTTTCAAAAGCCCATGCCCACTGGCAAGCTGGCCCAGTGGCAAATCCTACTGAGTGAGTTCGACATTGTCTACTTAACTCAGAAAGCAATCAAAGGACAGGCTTTGGCAGATCACCTTGCCGAGAATCCCGTGGACGAAGAATACGAACCCCTAAAGACGTATTTTCCTGACGAAGAGGTGTCATTCATAGGAGAAGACATTGCAGAGTCCTATGATGGTTGGAGGATGTTTTTCGATGGAGCAGCAAATTTCAAAGGAGTTGGCATAGGAGCAGTCCTAGTATCAGAAACTGGCCAGCATTATCCGGTGTCCGCCAAGCTCAGGTTCCCCTGCACTAACAATATGGCCGAATACGAAGCCTGCATCTTAGGGCTCAAGATGGCCATTGAAATGAACATCCAAGAGTTGCTAGTGATTGGAGATTCAGACCTACTCATACACCAGGTACGAGGAGAATGGGCGACCAAGAACCCCAAGATACTGCCATACCTGCATCATGTACAGGAGTTAAGAAAGAGGTTCATAAAGACAGAATTCCAGCATGTTCCCGGGGTCCAGAATGAGTTTGTCGACGCACTGGCTACCCTGTCATCCATGATACAGCATCCGGATACAAACTTCATTGATCCTATTCTAGTAAAAATCCACAATCAGCCAACTTACTGTGCTCATGTCGAAGAAGAAGCAGACGGAAAGCCTTGGTTTCATGATATCAAGGAATATTTAGCAAAAGGAGAATACCCGGAGGTTGCAAACACTACTCAGAAATGCACGCTTCGAAGGTTGTCCAACAATTTCTTTCACAGCGGAGGAATCCTATATAGGAGGACTCCAGACTTGGGATTACTAAGGTGTGTCGATGCGAAGGAAGCATCTAAACTGCTAGAGGAAATTCATGCCGGGACCTGTGGTCCGCATATAAACGGCTTTGTTTTAGCCAAGAAGATACTCCGTACTGGCTACTTTTGGATGACCATGGAGACTGACTGCATCCAGTACGTCCTAAAATGCCACCGCTGCCAGATACCTGCAGATATGATAAAGGTACCTCCAAATGAGCTTAATGCATCTAGCTCACCATGGCCCTTCGCCGCTTGGGGAATGGATGTTATTGGTCCAATCGAGCCAGCCGCTTCCAACGGGCATAGATTCATCCTCGTGGCAATTGACTATTTTACCAAATGGGTTAAAGCAGCATCTTACAAAGCAGTGACTAAGAAAGTCGTGGCGGATTTTGTCCGCGACCGCATTGTTTGCCGATTCGGGATTCCAGAGTCGATCATCACTGATAATGGTTCCAACCTCAACAGTGACTTAATGAAAGCTATGCGTGAGACCGTCAAGATTAGACATAAGAATTCCACAGCCTAAGGACCCAAATGAACGGAGCTGTAGAAGCCGCCAATAAGAATATACTAAGGAAAATGATAGAGAAGCATAAGCAATGGCACGAAAAGCTATCATTCGCTCTATTGGGGTATCGCACCACAGTCCGCACATCAACTGGGGCAACCCCCTACATGCTGGTTTATGGTACAGAAGCCGTCATTCCCACCGAAGTAGAAATTCCCTCCTTAAGAATCATACAGGAAGCCGAGCTCGACGATGCAGAGTGGGTAAAAAGTCGTTACGAGCAGTTGGCTCTTATAGATGGAAAGAGAATGAATGCAGTTTGCATGGTCAGCGTTATCAGAACAGAATGTCCAGAGCTTTCAACAAAAGAGTCAAACCAAGACGGTTCACACCGGGGTAACTGGTGTTAAAGAAGATTTTTCCACATCAAGATGAAGCCAAAGGGAAATTCTCTCCCAATTGGCAGGGTCCATACATGGTTCATCGGGTACTGACAGGAGTATACTTGCAAAAATGGATGGAGAAGTCTGGCCAAAACCAATCAACTCAGACGCAGTCAGGCGATACTATGTGTAACAATTTATGATTTCCTTATGTAATTTGAACTACGTCTGACCTGATTCCCTTTTAAGAGGGGATACGTAGGAAGCCTTATGGGTTCGATCATAATTCAATAAAATTTTCATTTTCCCCGCAATTGGAAACTGGGGTAGAATTTTGAGGAGGACCCTCAAAATTCCGAAGTGACTTCAGCCGATCATCGCAAGCAACCGTCAGAAGCAGTTGCCCAGTAAACTGGGGCAGAATTTAGAGGAGGACCCTCAAAATTCCGAAGCGAGAAAGGTTGCAATGTCCTGAACCGCGTCACAGTCATCGGTTCATCTAAAAACTATTTCTTAAATATATACATATGTCATATCTTTAACAAACTCATGCATATTTACTATTGAAATCGCTCAGTTCAGTAACGCTACCCCTATGATACATACCGTGTCATCAGATCAGCCGAACATGGCAAGCAAAGTCAGCGGGGACACGAACTAACCTTTCCCCTTTACAAAACTCACAATTTTTCTTTGGATGCAGGCACCCAAGTCACCAAATCATATATTACACGCTCACACTATTCAGAAACACAACCCTCAGAACCGTCGCACCTATTCGCATTCGCCATCCACACAATATCCCCAGCATTCGCAATATCATAATCAGCTACCAGCTATCAACTAAGAATTTTATTACTACTCATCTTTCATCTCTTACATAAGGCTACCATTCTGCCTTCCGAGGTTAAGCTCTACCTCCATCTGCATTTCCTGCACTACATAAGGCTACCATTCTGCTTCGAGGTTAAGCTCTACCTCCATCTGCATTTCCTGCATTGCATAAGGCTACCATTCTGCCTTCCGAGGTTAAGCTCTACCTCCATCTGCATTTCCTACACTGCATAAGGCTACCATTCTACCTTCCGAGACTAAGCTCTATCTCCATATGCATGGCAGAAAAATACCATTCTGAAATCCGAGACTAAGATCTGTCTACATCTGCACAGCTGAAAAATCGCCACTTCATTTAAATCTGCATCGGCTGAAAAATTGCCACTTTATTTAAATCCTGTATCGGCTGAAAGATCGCCATTTTATTTACATTTTTGCATGGCTGAAAGATCGCCATTGTACTTACATTTCGCATGGCTGAAATATCGCCACCTTTATTTAAATCCTGCATCGGCTGAAAGATCACCATTTTATTTACATTTTACACAGCTGAAAGATCGCCATTTTATTTACATATTTTTAAATGGCTGAAATATCGCCACTTTTATTTAAATCCTGCTTCAGCTGAAAGATCGTCATTTTTACTTACATTTTTTGCATGGCTGAAATATCGCCACTTTATTTACGCTTTCATGGGCTGAAAGATCGCCAAATTGTCCAAAGGTGTCATTGTTCGGAGGCACCATTCGCATAGCCCGAGAATGCCATGCCATGGCTTGAGGACCCCTTTTATCTCTTGCATATCATTATTCAAAGGCATCATAGTTCGGAGGCATCATTCTCAAAGCCCGAGAGCATCATTTCATGGCCTGGGAATCCTTTATTATATGCTTCATGGCCCAGGACATCATGGTCTGAGGACGTCATCCTAACCGTCCAAAGACAACATTCATGGTCCGACGGGAACTTGCATCATGTTTAAATTTATGAACAATATATGCGCGTATTGCTTATCTGCAGGTAAACCGGCGAGCAACAGCCATCTCAGCAGGAGCGATCCCGCTCCGGTTCCCGCAGCCTATTAGACTCTTAACCAACCATCCCAACCTAAATATCGCGTCCGTTCTTGAAAGATCCCCATCGGCATATCCCGCCGACGGATCCTGAACTACATATAGCCTGATTCCTGTAAGACCAGGGATATGTAGGCAGCTCAGGAACCAGAGCACGGTCAATCTCTTCAAAACACATTTCGCTCGGTCAAAATTGGCCATCATATCTTTACCCGACAACTCTTTCATCCTTCCCGGGTAAAGAGGGGCAGCTGTTGATACCCAATTTTTCCCTATGT
>NW_017674891.1:80782-81719 GCF_001879085.1 Nicotiana attenuata
CGAACATGGCAAGCAAAGTCAGCGGGGACACGAACTAACCTTTCCCCTTTACAAAACTCACAATTTTTCTTTGGATGCAGGCACCCAAGTCACCAAATCATATATTACACGCTCACACTATTCAGAAACACAACCCTCAGAACCGTCGCACCTATTCGCATTCGCCATCCACACACAATATCCCCAGCATTCGCAATATCATAATCAGCTACCAGCTATTAGCTAAGAATTTTATTTACTACTCATCTTTCATCTCTTACATAAGGCTACCATTCTGCCTTCCGAGGTTAAGCTCTACCTCCATCTGCATTTCCTGCACTACATAAGGCTACCATTCTGCTTCGAGGTTAAGCTCTACCTCCATCTGCATTTCCTGCATTGCATAAGGCTACCGTTCTGCCTTCCGAGGTTAAGCTCTACCTCCATCTGCATTTCGTGCACTGCATAAGGCTACCATTCTACCTTCCGAGACTAAGCTCTATCTCCATCTGCATGGGCTGAAAAATCGCCACTTCATTTAAATCCTGCATCGGCTGAAAGATCGCCATTTTACTTACATTTTGCACAGCTGAAAGATCGCCATTTTATTTACATTTGCATCGGCTGAAAAATTGCCACCTTTATTTAAATCCTGTATCGGCTGAAAGATCGCCATTTTATTTACATTTTTGCATGGCTGAAAGATCGCCATTGTACTTACATTTCGCATGGCTGAAATATCGCCACCTTTATTTAAATCCTGCATCGGCTGAAAGATCACCATTTTATTTACATTTTACACAGCTGAAAGATCGCCATTTTATTTACCTATATTTTTAAATGGCTGAAATATCGCACTTTATTTAAATCCTGCTTCAGGCTGAAAGATCGTCATTTTACTTACATTTTTGCATGGCTGAATATCGCACTTATTTACGCTTTCATGGGCTGAAGATCG